>NC_041383.1:641673561-641681740 GCF_002162155.2 Triticum dicoccoides | reverse complement strand
TCCTGCCCCGCCGCCAAGTCGCCATTGCCGCCGCCTCCGCGTTGCCGCCCGCGCCGGCCTGGGCTGCTGCCGCGCAGCCTGGCCGCGCCGGCCGCGAGCTCCGGCGCCGCCGCCGCTCGCCCCGTGCGCCTCCTCCGCCCCGCGCCGCCTCTCTCCGGTGCCGGATCCGGTCGGGTGCGACCAGATCCCTCCATCCCCGGCCTCCTCCGCTCCTCTCCGGTCTCCCCGGGCCCTCCTTCGTCATCTCCGGCGACGAACTCCGGCGAGATCCGCGGCAGGTTGACTTCCCCCCCCCTCTGAAAATCGTCTAAGTCCCTAAATTTTGTCATCATCATGCCATATGCATCGCATCATATCTCTGCATCCATAGCTCCGTTTTGTGCGTGTAATATGTCAAATTGTTCGTCTCAATGAGTATATCACTTCATCCCATTGCATCATATTCATTTAAGGTCATCTAGATGCCCGAATCATTGTTGTAAGACTGCTTCATGATGTTTTCTGCTGTCTGTTATCAAAACAAGCTCTTTTGTCATTTTTGGCATGATTGATGTGTGCATCCTATGAGGGTCATGTCTTCATGTGTTTTGAACTATGCCATGTCTTATTTACAGAGGTGCTTACCATGTATTTTTGTGATCAATGTGGTGACTAGCACAAGCATGCAAATTAGGCATCGTGATGTTACTGATTTTAGTTCCTGTTCTGCTGTTATTTTGATGCCATGTAAACTTGATGCTACAGAGAGATCCATGCTTATTTTGAGATACTTCAGTAAGGGTGTTTTGAACATGTGGTTATTGTCTATCCATGCTTGCCCTTTGTTGCAATTATGGAGTAGTCTAGCATGTCATTTTCGTGCTCTACTTTTGCTTCAAAATGTTTCCTGGAAGATTGTTTACATGTTATTCAATTTGGCCGAGCTTGTTGTAGTTGATTCTTGGATGCTATGGACTTGTTCTTGACTTGGTTTGTGTCGGGGAAACTGATCCACGAACACCTATGGGGTCGACGGACCGGGCCCCTTTCGGTTCGGCGGGGGGCGGAGATCGCATGAAGAGCAGATCGAGGCGAAGCACACGAGCAGTTTTACCCAGCTTCAGAGCTCTCCGGAGAGATAACACTCCTACTGCTGATTGTCTGGTTGTATTATGTTCTTGCTCGCGAGAGCTAAGTGTTTTCTGGCTTACGAATGAATCGAACCTCGCGAACCTCCGAACCCCCTCTACATTGCGCATGGGCCTCCTTTTATATGCTAAAGGGGTCACCGACAGGTGGCAACGCAGAGAAGGGTACAAATGTAAAAGGTGAGGTGGTTGGTACAGTTACTTGTACAGTGCACCCTACCTAACCCTGACGGCAGGGGACAAGGGCATTAAATGCCCGTCTGAGTCGCCCAAACAGTACAGAAAAGGACCGTTAGGGGCGCCACCGTTCGCCACGATGGCGATCTTGTCAGCTTCGCATGCCATCGTGCACCGCTGGCTGCACAGCCTCCCGCCACGCGCGCCTGGGGAGGCCCCCAGAGCGACACGTTGGTGGATGCGCTGGAGCGTGGGCACAGAGTGGCCGCCTGCCGCGGCAAGTGCCTTGCCGCTGCTGTTATCTTGTCGGGTCCAGAAGCTTGTCGCTCACCGGGCCTCGAGGTACCTTGGTTGGTCTTCCCGGCAAGCTCCTCTTGCCGGGGCCTTGTTGCCTTGCCGGAGCGCGTGGCGCGTCGCGGCAAGTTCCTTGGAGTGCCTTGGTTGGCCTTCCGGCAAGCTCCTCTTGCCGGGGCCTTGTCTCCTGAGCTTAAATACTTTGTTCTTGAATGGCTCCAAGGTAACCACGGAGGATCTTGGCGTTCGCCCGGCAAGCCTTGCCGCGGGGTGCTGCAACTGCCTGTGCACAAGTTCGGGGTACTAGGGTACCCCTATTCTAGTACACCGACAGTTTGTTTCACAAACATGTCTTCTTGATGATGCTATGCTTATCTTGTCATGCAATGACTTGTGGTGAGTGAATCGAGCTAGTTAAGTAGTGTACATGATGTTGCTGTTTTGCTAGGCTGAATCTGTTATTTCGTGATGCTATATAAACATGTTGCTACTAATCATTCTATGCATAATCTGGAGATGTTCTATAAACATTTTTTGATCTACATGTCATCCTATAACCATACATGCCCCTGGTTGCATTTATAGCTTGCTGTAGATTGTTCATATCTTGCTCAAAAGTTGCTTCATGATATTGCTGTCAGCCTGTTAACATTAAGTTTAGTTGTTACCATGTGTTTTCCTACTGTTCCATGCACCCTATGAACTTGCTCTTGCCATTCTTAACTTCACAAACATGTCTTCTTACTGTTGGTTGCCTTTCCATGCCATGTATTGCTCTGTGGTGAGTGGTACAAGCTCATTAACATGCCTTCATAATTCTGTTTCTGCCATGTATGAATCTGTATAATAACTTGCCATGTTTACATGGGTGCCATCATATTTTCTGATCCTTTTTGGCTTATGGTCAGTAAGGGACTTTTGATCTATGCTTTGAGTAGAATCATGCCATCTCTTGTTTTGCTATTATAAGTTCCTAAAACATGTTGTTTGATAGCTCTAAACATTGCATCGTGATGTTATTTTCTGCAAAGTCTAAAATTATTATAACTTGCAATCTTACCATGTGTGTTTGAGCATGTTCTAGTGATTTATGGAGTTAGCTCAGTGTTCATGTTTTGTTATGCTTTACCTGTACATCATGCCCATGCCTTTTGTTATTATGTTGGGGTGCTGTAGCATGTTGTTTTGATGCTTGCAATATGCCTAGTTGCTGTTTTGGACAGCTTGTCCTTTAAACTTGTTTCATGTGTGTGTTGAAACATTGCTCCGTTTTGAGTGTGCTCTATATGAAACATGTTTGATTTTGCATGTAGCTTCATATTATCATGTTTCATCCTTGTTTTGAGGTGTTTGCTTGATGTTTGGGTGCATTTTGCATCGATGTCATGTTTAACTTGTTTTGCTCATATCTTCTAGGCCGTAGCTCCGAACTAAATGAACTTTATATGTAACTTGACTAGAATCTCGTGTAGATCATCTTTGTACATCTTTACTTGCTGTTTAACAACTTGAACATAAGGTTTATTCAGATCTGGACCAATTTCGAAATTTGCATATGAGGACTTACCGGAATTGTTATATGTTGTTCCCTGCCTCATTTAAACTTACCTTGATGTGTTGCTCTTGTTTGCATCATCTCTTGCCATGAGTAGCTCATATAGTCTTGTCATGCATCATGCTCGTGTGTGCATCATGCCTTGTTCATGTGTGGTGTGTTTACCATGTTGTGTGCCTCTTCTTGTTAGTTCCTGTTTCGTTGCGATCGTGAGGATTCGTTCGTCTACGCTTGGTTCGGCTTCATTCGTTCATCTTCTTCATGGACTCGTTCTTCTTCCTAGTGGGATTTCAGGAAAGATGACCGCTACCCTGGATGTCACTACTATCATTGCTATGCTAGTTGCTTCTTTCTATCGCTTTGCTGCGCTACCTATTACCTGTTTATCAAGCCATCCCATATTGCCATGAACCTCTAACCTTTGACACCTTTCCTATGCAAACCGTTGTTTGGCTATGTTACCGCTTTGCTCAGCCCCTCTTATAGCGTTGCTAGTTGCAGGTGAAGTTGAAGATTTCTCCATGGTGGACAGGATTTTGGTTGGGATATCACAATATCTCTTATATTATTTAATGCATCTATATACTTGGTAAAGGGTGGAAGGCTCGGCCTTTTGCCTGGTGTTTTGTTCCACTCTTGCCGCCCTAGTTTCCGTCATACCGGTGTTATGTTCCCGGATTTTGCGTTCCTTACGCGGTCGGGTGATTTATGGGACCCCCTTGACAGTTTGCTTTGAATAAAACTCCTCCAGCAAGGCCCAACCTTGGTTTTACCATTTGCCTCACCACCACCTATCCCTTTCCCTTGGGTCGGCCAACCCAAGGGTCATCTTTATTTTAGCCCCCCCCCGGGCCAGTGCTTGTCTAAGTGTTGGTCCGAACCGAGCGATGTCCGGCGCCCCCTGGGCAACCAGGGTCTATGCCAACCCGACGTCTGGCTCATCCGGTGTGCCCTGAGAACGAGATATGTGCAGCTCCTATCGGGATTTGTCGGCACAGCGGGAGGCTTTGCTGGTCTTGTTTTACCATTGTCGAAATGTCTTGTAAACCGGGATTCCGAGTCTGATCGGGTCTTCCTGGGAGAAGGTCTATTCCTTCGTTGATCGCGAGAGCTTGTCATGGGCTAAGTTGGGACACCCCTGCAGGGTATAATCTTTCGAAAGCCGTGCCTGCGGTTATAGGCAGATGGGAATTTGTTAATGTCCGATTGTAGATAACTTGACACCAGATCCAAATTAAAACGCATCAACCGTGTGTGTAGCCGTGATGGTCTCTTCTCGGCGGAGTTCGGGAAGTGAACATGGTTTCTGTGTTTTGTTTGACGTAAGTAGGAGTTCAGGATCACTTCTTGATCATTACTAGTTGACTACCGTTCCGCTTGTTCTCTTCTCGCTCTTCTTTGCGTATGTTAGCCACCATATATGCTTAGTGGCTGCTGCAACCTCACCACTTTACCCCTTCCTTTCCCCTTTAAGCTTTGCTAGTCTTGATACCCATGGTAATGGGATTGCTGAGTCGTCGTGGCTCACAGATTACTACAACAACAGTTACAGGTACAGGTTATCCGATGATCATGACGCGAGAGCGATGCTTGCGTGCGTTGAGTTCCTCTTCTACTTCTTCGATCAGGGGATAGGTTCCAGGTCGGCAGCCTGGGCTAGCAGGGTGGATGTCGTTTGAGTTTCTGTTTGGGTTTCATCCGTAGTCGGATGTTGATCTTGTGTTGTATTGTTGTATTCGTGTGGCATTGTATGCCTCTTGTATGTATCCCCATGTATTATGTAATGTTGATGTAATGATATCCACCTTGCAAAAGCGTTTCAATATGCGGTTCTATCCTCGGTGGGACCTTCGAGTTCTTTTTGGATAGGGTCGCATATTGGGCGTGACAAGTTGGTATCAGAGCCTCGACCGACCATAGGATCCCCTTGATTGATCGTGTAATTTGGCCGATATTGAGTCTAGAAGAAAACTGTTTTCGGAGTCTAGTTATATAGGAGAGTAGGAATTCTTTTTACTCCTCAGCCCCTTCGTCGCTCTGGTAAGGAATCTTGACATAGGTGTTTTGAATTACTTCTCTTCCCCTTCAAATTTTTCTTTAGGATCATGCAGTTGGTTTTCCGTTAGTTTTTCCTCAGCTCTTTTCATCCGGTGCATTTCTCGTCAAGTTGACTCGACTTCTTCATCTTGAGTTCAATCCTCAGTTGTCTTATTTTCCCACCCGCCCACCCTCCTTCTTCTCAGAACCGGAGTCCGTAATCGAGTATCCATCCTACTCGTGCGAAGTATTTGCTTTCTTTCCTCAATGATTTCAACCAGTGTTTTTTCTCTTCAAGATATTCGTCGTTTCCCCTTCAAAGTTGCCTTTGTTTTCCCGCCCTCCCACCCTTTTTCTTCCTGGAGTCTGACTCTCTCTCGACCATCTATTTCATTCGTGCGGAACCTCTTCAGTCTTTCATTAATTATTTCAACCGGTGAATTCTCATCTCGGTGGACATTCTTCATTTCTTTTTCTTCTCCGGTGGATTCAGTTCCAATTTTCGGTAGTGATTATATTTGTTCCCTCGGCTCAAGTGTTTTCCCTGCTCATTCTCCTCTCGTCAGTTTATCCTTATGGAGTGTTCAAGACATCTCAGGAGATTCGCCTGTGTTCCAATTAGTTCGAGGTCCGGTGCATCATCTATCTGTTTAATAATCCTTTTCAACGGTGTTATCTCTTCAGTGGGCCCTAACCCACAGGTCTTTTCCCAGGATCTTACCTGACTCTTCTAATTTCCCCGGAGTTGTTCTCAATTCTTTTCAAGTATGACGTAAGAATGAATTTCATCAGTCGGATGCCTTTCCAAGATCAGTTCCTTAATCATTTCATTGTTGTATCAACCTCTTTGCTTTCCATTCTCCCGGAGTATCTCAGTAATTTTGGTGGTGCTTCTCGTTGTCATTTGAAGACCGAAGAAGAGTTTTTCCTCTAAATCTTGCCCGTTCTCTCGAAGATTCGTGGTTCTAGCTTCATATCATCCTTTCAATTTATTTCAGTTTGTCAGATATTCTTTCTTACCCATCCGGAGCTTGTCAGGAGTTCTTTTCCCGTTTCTTTTCACTGGAGGCCATCATTCCAGTTATCGTTATCTAATTATCCTGGTGCTTCGTTCAAGTGTTCTTCAATCAGCTCGTGTTCTCTTTGTTCTTTTGTATCTAAATCCCCTCTAGCATATGGGTTCTTCTAATTCTTCCCGGTGATTCATTCTCTTTCGTCAGTCATTTTGATTTCTTACGGTGTTTTCTTCAGATTCTTTTTCCTTGATTATCATTTTAATTCATTCGATCCTTTCAATCCTACCGGTGGTTCATGAAGACTTTCTCAAGTGTTGCGCTATATCCCCCCTTAATCCTTTTCCAACGAGAATAAGTAATATGCAAAATCCATTGTTTGTCATCAATTTAATTTGATGAAGGATAAGCATACAATAAATCTTATTTATTTCCTCAAAGTGAGTAATACCTTCCTTCGGAGTTTGTTCTTAATGAATAAATTCTAGTTCCAAGTGTTCTCATCTTTTCTTTTCCGGAGTTCATTTTCCTCAGCCATTTCGTCGGAACCTCCATCTAAATCATCGCAAGGCTCATCTTATTCCTTCTTCCTTCATTTTATCTCATCATCCTTTTGTTACCGGAGTTCTTCATGGTGGTTCTTCATGATTTAATCTTTTCTTCAAGAGTTCATCAAGATTTTGTTGGTGGAGTTCAAGTATCTTTTCTTCTCGCGTCTCGAAGTGCAAATAACTCTCCGTTTTCTTTTGAAATGGAGTTTCGCATTTCTTCTTTCTTCCCAGTTATTTAATCTTTTCCGTTTGTGGCCGGTTATCACCTCATAATTTCTGAGATGTTATCCATAAGACCACGACAAGCTCATTCTTTTCGTTGTTGAATTTTCTCAACAACTCCATTCAATCCTTCCTTATAAGTTCTTTTCAATTCTTTCAATTCTTCCGGAGGTCTTGCCTTGCTCATTTCATGAAGTGTCAACCCGTCTTCTGAAGTTCTTGTTCTTGTCCTTCCATTTTCAACCGGAGTGCTGCCTAAATCCTTTCAGTCTTATCCGTTTTCTTATCTCGTTCTAACCAGAGTTGTTTCATAGTCTATCTAATTCCTGGAGCTTTCGATTCTCATCATTCTCGTTGTTCCTCTCTTCTTCTCGAGTGCTCTCGATTCTTTGCTTCTTCTCTTGAATTCTTGTTTCACCTCATCCCTTTTTCTCTTCCGTCTCGGTCCTAAGATCTCGGGACGAGATCTCTTGTTAGTGGAGGAGTGTTGTAATGCCCCGGATCCGATGCACCAGGTGTCCGCCAGTTATTCACCGTCATTGCCATGTCATTTTCTTGCGTGTTGCATTTTATCATGTCATCATGTGCATTTCATTTTGCATACGTGTTCGTATCATGCATCCGAGCCTTTTCCCCGTTGGCCGTTTTGCAATCCGGCGCTCCTATGCCCTCTGGCGTTCCCATTTCATCTCTCGTTGTGTGCGGGTATTAAACTTTCTCGGAATGGACCGAGGCTTGCCAAGTGGCCTTGGTATACCACCGGTAGACCGCCTGTCAAGTTTCGTGCCATTTGGAGGTCGTTTGATACTCCAACGGTTAACCGGGTAACCGTAAAGCCTCCTTCTCTTTGCAGCCCAACACCCCTTCCAAAGTGGCCCAAAACCCACCTAACTCCCCTCCATGCTCTCGGTCGTTCGATCACGATCGCGTGGCCGAAAACCGCTCCTCATTTGGACTCTCCTAGCTCCCAGAAATCTATAAATAGTCCCCTCCCCCGAAATTCGCTGTCTAATTCCCCCTAACCCTAGCCATTTTCGTCCTCGCGCCGCCGGACACGTCCGCCCGAGCCGGACCTGTCCGCCGGCCATGTCGCAGCAGCCAATCAAGGCACGCCACGTCATCGCCGCCGCGCCCGCAGCCAGCCACCGCGCGCCGCGTGGCCCGTCGCCGTTCCACCGCACCGCGGCCCGCCGCGTCCCATCC
>NC_041383.1:641658084-641673103 GCF_002162155.2 Triticum dicoccoides | reverse complement strand
CGAGCTCCGGCGCCGCCGCCGCTCGCCCCGTGCGCCTCCTCCGCCCCGCGCCGCCTCTCTCCGGTGCCGGATCCGGTCGGGAGCGACCAGATCCGTCCATCCCCGGCCTCCTCCGCTCCTCTCCGGTCTCCCCGGGCCCTCGTTCGTCATCTCCGGTGACGAACTCCGGCGAGATCCGCGGCAGGTTGACTCCCCCCCCTCTGAAAATCGTCCAAGTCCCTAAATTTTGTCATCATCATGCCATATGCATCGCATCGTATCTCTGCATCCGTAGCTCCGTTTTGTGCTTGTAATATGTCAAATTGTTCGCCTCAATGAGCACATCATTTTATTCCATTGCATCATATTCATTTGAGGTCATCTAGATGCCCGAATCATCGTTGTAAGAGTGCTTCATGATGTTTTCTGCTGTCTGTTATGAGAACGAGCTCTTTTGTCATTTTTGCCATGATTGATGTGTGCATCCTATGAGGGTGATGTCTTCATGTGTTTTGAACTATGCCATGTCTTCTTTACAGAGGTGCTTACCATGTAGTTTTGTGATCAATGTGGTGACTAGCACAAGCATGCAAACTAGGCATCGTGATGTTACTGATTTTAGTCCCTATTCTGCTGTTATTTTGATGCCATGTAAACTTGATGCTACAGAGAGATCCATGCTTATTTTGAGATACTTCAGTAAGGGTGTTTTGAACATGTGGTTATTGTCTATCCATGCATGCCCTTTGTTGCAATTATGGAGTAGTCTAGCATGTCATTTTCGTGCTCTACTTTTGCTTCAAAATGTTTCCTGGCAGATTGTTTACATGTTATTCAATTTGGCCAAGCTTGTTTTAGTTGATCCTTGCATGCTATGGACTTGTTCTTGACTTGGTTTGTTTCACAAACATGTCTTGCCGCGGGGTGCTGCAACTGCCCGTGCACAAGTTCGGGGTACTAGGGTACCCCTATTCTAGTACACCGACAGTTTGTTTCACAAACATGTCTTCTTGATGATGCTATGCTTATCTTGTCATGCAATGACTTGTGGTGAGTGAATCGAGCTTGTTAAGTAGTGTACATGATGTTGCTATTTTGATAGGCTGAATCTGTTATTTCGTGATGCTATATAAACATGTTGCTACTAATCATTCTATGCGTAATCTGGAGATGTTCTATAAACATGTTTTGATCTACATGTCATCCTATAACCATACATGCCCCTGGTTGCATTTATAGCTTGCTGTAGATTGTTCATATCTTGCTCCAAAATTGCTTCATGATATTGCTGTCAACCTGTTAACATTAAGTTCAGTTGTTACCATGTGTTTTCCTAGTGTTCCATGCACCCTATGAACTTGCTCTTGCCATGCTTAGCTTCACAAACATGTCTTCTTACTGCTGGTTGCCTTTCCATGCCATGTATTGCTCTATGGTGAGTGGTACAAGCTCATTAACATGTCTTCATAATTATGTTTCTGCCATGTATGAATCTGTATAATAACTTGCCATGTTTACATGGGTGCCATCATATTTTCTGATCCTTTTTGGCTTATGGTCAGTAAGGGACTTTTGATCTATGCTTTGAGTAGAATCATGCCATCTCTTGTTTTGCTATTATAAGTTCCTGTAACATGTTGTTTGATAGCTCTAAACATTGCATCGTGATGTTATTTTCTGGAAATTCTGAAATTGTTATAACTTGCAATCTTACCATGTGTGTTTGAGCATGTTCTAGTGATTTATGGAGTTATCTCAGTGTTCATGTTTTGTTATGCTTTACTTGTACATCATGCCCATGCCTTTTTTTATTATGTTGGGGTGCTGTAGCATGTTGTTTTGATGCTTGCAATATGCCTAGTTGCTGTTTTGGACAGCTTGTCCTTTAAACTTGTTTCATGTGTGTGTGTTGAAACGTTGCTCCGTTTTGAGTGTGCTCTATATGAAACTTGTTTGATTTTGCATGTAGCTTCATCTTATCATGTTGCATCCTTGTTTTGAGGTGTTTGCTTGATGTTTGGGTGCATTTTGCATCGATGTCATGTTTAACTTGTTTTGCTCATATCTTCTAGGCCGTAGCTCCGAATTAAATGAACTTTATATGTAACTTGACTAGAATCTCGTGTAGATCATCTTTGTGCATCTTTACTTGCTGTTTAACAACTTGAACATAAGGTTTATTCAGATCTGGACCAATTTCGAAATTTGCATATGAGGACTTACCGGAATTGTTATATGTTGTTCCCGGCCTCATTTAAACTTGCCTTGATGTGTTGCTCTTGTTTGCATCATCTCTTGCCATGAGTAGCTCATGTAGTCTTGTCATGCATCATGCTCGTGTGTGCATCATGCCTTGTTCATGTGTGGTGTGTTTACCATGTTGTGTGCCTCTTCTTTTTAGTTCCTATTTCGTTGCGATCGTGAGGATTCGTTCGACTACGCTTGGTTTGGCTTCATCCGTTCATCTTCTTCATGGACTCGTTCTTCTTCCTAGCGGGATTTCAGGCATGATGACCGCTACCCTGGATCTCACTACTATCATTGCTATGCTAGTTGCTTCGTTCTATCGCTTTGCTGCGCTACCTATTACCTGTTTATCAAGCCATCCCATATTGCCATGAACCTCTAACCTTTGACACCTTTCCTATGCAAACCGTTGTTTGGCTATGTTACCGCTTTGCTCAGCCCCTCTTATAGCGTTGCTAGTTGCAGGTGAAGTTGAAGATTTCTCCATGGTGGACAGGATTTTGGTTGGGATATCACAATATCTCTTATATTATTTAATGCATCTATATACTTGGTAAAGGGTGGAAGGCTCGACCTTTTGCCTGGTGTTTTGTTCCACTCTTGCTGCCCTAGTTTCCATCATACCGGTGTTATGTTTCTGGATTTTGCGTTCCTTACGCGGTCCGGTGATTTATGGGACCCCCTTGACAGTTCGCTTTGAATAAAACTCCTCCAGCAAGGCCCAACCTTGGTTTTACCATTTGCCTCACCACCACCTATCCCTTTCCCTTGGGTCGGCCAACCCAAGGGTCATCTTTATTTTAGCCCCCCCGGGCCAGTGCTTGTCTAAGTGTTGGTCCGAACCGAGCGATGTCCGGCGCCCCCTGGGCAACCAGGGTCTATGCCAACCCGACGTCTGGCTCATCCGGTGTGCCCTGAGAACGAGATATGTGCAGCTCCTATCGGGATTTGTCGGGACAGCGGGAGGCTTTGCTGGTCTTGTTTTACCATTGTCGAAATGTCTTGTAAACCGGGATTCCGAGTCTGATCGGGTCTTCCTGGGAGAAGGTCTATTCCTTCGTTGATCGCGAGAGCTTGTCATGGGCTAAGTTGGGACACCCCTGCAGGGTATAATCTTTCGAAAGCCGTGCCTGCGGTTATAGGCAGATGGGAATTTGTTAATGTCCGGTTGTAGATAACTTGACACCAGATCCAAATTAAAACGCATCAACCGTGTGTGTAGCCGTGATGGTCTCTTCTCGGCGGAGTCCGGGAAGTGAACACGGTTTCTGTGTTTTGTTTGACGTAAGTAGGAGTTCAAGATCACTTCTTGATCATTACTAGTTGACGACTGTTCCGCTTGTTCTCTTCTCTCTCTTATTTGCGTATGTTAGCCACCATATATGCTTAGTGGCTGCTGCAACCTCACCACTTTACCCCTTCCTTTCCCTTTTAAGCTTTGCTAGTCTTGATACCCATGGTAATGGGATTGTTGAGTCATCGTGGCTCACAGATTACTACAACAACAGTTGCAGGTACAGGTTATCCGATGTTCATGACGCGAGAGCGATGCTTGCGTGCGTTGAGTTCTTCTTCTGCTTCTTCGATCAGGGGATAGGTTCCAGGTCGGCAGCCTGTGCTAGCAGGGTGGATGTCGTTTGAGTTTCTGTTTGTGTTTCATTCGTAGTCGGATGTTGATCTTGTGTTGTATTGTTGTATTCGTGTGGCATTGTATGCCTCTTGTATGTATCCCCATGTATTATGTAATGTTGATGTAATGATATCCACCTTGCAAAAGCGTTTCAATATGCGGGTCTATCCTCGGTGGGACCTTCGAGTTCCTTTTGGATAGGGTCGCATATTGGGCGTGACAGCCGCACTCCGACGAACAGATCCCCTCTCTCCGGTGAGCGCACTCCCTTCCATCTGCTCGATCCAACAGGTTGCTCTCTCTAATCTAGAAAAAAAATGAAGGGGTATCTTCCTATAGCAGCGCGACACATGGCAGTACATATCAAATCCCGTGATTGATGTTAAGAAAAATGCCCAATCTTTAGGAATTCATATCTTTTAATCTATAGATCCGATTTAGTTGATTCTTTTTCCTAGTAGTTCATAAAGATATCCTCTATCCACAGAACCAAACGAAAAATATTTTTGAAAGTTTTAAATTTTGAATTCAAACAGATTTATATTCAAACTTCTTTAGGCCATATCTCGAGTTTCGTAACTCTATTTTAGGTGATTCTTTTTGCAAATCGAAGCTAGTGACATGTACTTTCTGTTAAAAACCAAAACCATTTGTTTTTGTTTTTGTAAAAATTTCGTTCTGTACAGAAACTTTATTTGGATGTTTTGGAGTTTTTCGAAGTCTTTCATTTGTTTTCTTTTTGGATCTTTGCTTGTATGCTTATGTATGTTATTACATGCTCCGTTAGATCATCCGGAGTGCGAGGCTTGCTACTACAAATCTTTACAGTTCAACGAACGTCAGCAAGGCAAGTTCACACTTTGATCATAATTTTTGAATACCCAATTTTTACTATGCATTAGTTTCACTCTCAAAGATTGCATGAGTAGGATTGGGAACATGTGGTTATGCTTTGTAGTTCATGTGGTAGGAACCTATGACCTTTGATCACCCCGGGAATTTACGTTATATCATATTTCTTAGCCATGCTCGTAGATGGGGATTGGTATGTGTGATCCATGCAAGTTGTGAGAGTTAATAATTTTGGGATAACCTAAGGTGGCAACTTTAATACACATCTGGGTGGATTGTTTGGGGCTCCTGGAGAAATCAGTGCTTGCCCAAGGGGAATCCCGTAGTACCCATGTGATTACCCTAGGTCCGCCACCCAGGCTCAAAGGGATCATAAGATATTTTATGCCTAGAAACTTCCGTGTGCAGCCACAAGCCATTATGGGCTCTGGCATAGTTGATTAAGTTGTGTGACCTCTTTTCCTTGGTAGACTAGCTGATGTAGGGGAAAGTAGGTGTACCGGTCTATCCAGGGTTAAGGGGAAATGCTTCTTAAAGGCTATGTCTCGATCTTCCAATCATGGAGGCGGTCGAGTCTTGTGGGGAAAAGTGCGCAAACCTCTGCAGAGTGTATAAACTAATCATGATTAGTCGTGTCCCCGATTATGGACAACTTGAGTACCTAGAAGTGAATTATTGGTTGATCTCATCACTCTATTTAATGAAATTATTGGGTTACTAATAACTTGGGAATTTTGGGATTGAGTTGGAGGAACCTTCTCAATAATGGCATTTTAATTTAGTAGTAAATAAAAATTTATTCCTTTGTTGTAGGGTAAAATTGGCTTTATGCAAAAATTAAACTTAGAGCCTCCACCAGCTAAATTTGCATATAGAGATAGTTTGTTTATCATTATTATTCTATGGTGTGAAATTGCCAGCATATTCCATGTGCTGACCTACACGGCTGCAACGTCTCATGTTGCAGACTTTTCCGACGAGGATTAAAGGTGCGATAGGTCGTTGTTCTGCACTCAGTTTGCCGTGGAGTTGGATGGACTCATTTACCTTCGATGCTTCCGCAGTTATTTCATTTTAGATGGCCTTTGGCCATATTATTGTAATAAATACTCTTTTGAGGATCTCGATGTAATAAAGTGTGTGATTGAACTCTGTTATAATTCCTCGAGTACTGTGTGTGTCAGCATACCGATCCAGGGATGACACTTAAGCACAGAGACTTCAATCCATTTGGGTCGGGTCGCTACAATATTGCCCCTTGTATGTGGACCTTTATTATGCAGTTCGTCGCTTTTATTACTTCCACAACAAGATCGTACAAAGCTTATTTTATCTGCACTAATAACTCATACATATTTAGATAGAAATTTTTATTGCTTGCAACATGACAAATTACTCTAAGGATCTTACTCAATCCATAGGTAGGTATGGTGGACTCTCATGGCAAAACTGGGTTTAAGGATGTTTGGAAGGACAAGTAGTATCTCTACTTGGTGCTAGGAATTTGGCTAGCATGAGGGGGAAAAGGCAAGCCCAACATGTTTGGAAGGTGAATGACAATATACTTTAACTGAGATGTGCGAAAACATAAACCATTACGTTGTCTTCCTTGTCCAACGTCAACTCTTTTAGCATGTCATACTTAATGAGTGCTCCCAATTATAAAAGGTGTCCAAGATAATATATTTATATGTGAACCCCTCTTTCCTTATCACTTCCTATTAATTGCAACGATGACCAAAACTACGTTTATCAACTCTCAACAACTTTTATGCCTCATACTTTCTATATGTGAAGTCATCACTATCCATAAGATCAATATGAACTCTTTTATTCTTTCTACTTTCTCGAGATCATAGCAACATAGCAAAGCCCTTGACTCAACACTAATCTTTCTTATAGATAGCTCACGGACTCGATTACAAAAAGAGATCACAAAGCAAAACTCAAAACTACTTGATATCAAAACTTTAATCTACTAGATCAAGATACTACTAAAAGGATCGAACTAAATAAAATGGTAAAGATAGGGGTGTGATGGTGATACGATACCGGGGCACCTCCCCCAAGCTTGGCGATTGCCAAGGGGAGTGCCCATACCCATATGATTATTTCTCCTTCTTCACGGCTGGTGTTATGATCTTCTTGGCAATGGTGCCCTTCAGGATACGGTTCTCCTCCTCGAGCTTATTGACTTGTTGTTTGAGGTCCACAATTTCTTTACGGAGCTTGCCCGTAACGGCCAAAGCTCCTTTTACCCAAGGATGCTGCATAGCTTCTTTAGAACAAGTGAAGCTCTTTTTCATATTTTCATAAGAAAGAAATCTAAAGTTGGAAGGGGTGACCGAAGTAGGGATAGCCAAGCTAGGTAGTTCCCCCATAGTGAATTCTTCTTGGAGACGAGAGGTAACATCTTGATCCTCCTCCATGGCATCTATCCTTTTCAAATCAGCCTCCATCTCATCCTCCGTTGATGGTCCAAAGTGATAAGCATCGCTATTTTCTCCTGGACCTGGTGTTGGGTGAGACACCCGAATCTCCCCGACTAACTCCTGAGAAGACATCTTGCTTTTATTCTGCAACAGGAACAGCTCGAAACGAAAACAGAGGATATTTGTGTGATACGGTGGTCAAAACCTTCGAGGGTACATATAATGAATTTTTACCAACCAAAATATGTAACGTGCAAAAAAACGGAGTCCGGGAAGCACACGAGGAGCCCACGAGACAGGGGGCGCGCCTAGTAGGGGGGGAGCCCTCCACTCTCGTGGGGGCCTCGTGTTCCTTTCGGACTACTTCTTTCTTCCTAAAATTCTTAAATATTCCAAAACTGATAAAAATTGCCATTGGAGTCGTTTTGGAGTCAGTTTACTTACCGTACCACATACCTATTCCTTTTCGGAGTCTGGAACATTCTGGAAAGTGTCCCTTATGTTTTCCTCAGGGGTTACAGTTTCAATAATATTAATTTCAACATTGATAGGGTTACCTGAAATATAATGTTTAATTCTTTGACCGTTTACCACCCTCGGACTTGTGCCTTCGAAGTTATTGATTTTTATGGCACCAGAACGATAGACCTCCTCGATAACGTAAGGACCTTCCCATTTAGAGAGAAGTTTTCCTGCAAAAAATCTTAAACGAGAGTTGAATAATAACACATAATGTCCTACGTTAAACTCACGCTTTTGTATCCTTTTGTCATGCCAGCGTTTAACTTTTTTTTTGAATAGCTTGGCATTCTCATAGGCTTGGGTTCTCCATTCATCAAGTGAGATAATATCAAACAACCTCTTCTCACCGGCAAGTTTGAAGTCATAATTGACCTCTTTAATAGCCCAATATGCCTTATGTTCAAGTTCAGGAGGTAAATGACACGCTTTTCCATAAACCTCTTATATGGAAACATAACCATAGGATTTTTGTATGCAGTTCTATAGGCCCATAATGCATCATCAAGTTTTTTGGACCAATTCTTTCTAGATCTATTCACAGTCTTTTACAAAATTAATTTGAGCTCTCTATTGCTCAACTCTACTTGACCACTAGACTGTGGATGATAAGGAGATGCGATTCTATGATTAACATCATACTTAGCAAGCATCTTACAGAAAGCACCATGAATAAAATGTGAACCACCGTCAGTCATAAGATATCTAGGGACTCCAAACCTCAGAAAAATAACTTCTTTAAGCATTTTAGTAGAAGTGTTATGATCAGCACTACTAGTTGGAATAGCTTCTACCCACTTAGTAACGTAATCAACAGCAACTAAAATATGTGTATAACCATTAGAGGCAGGAAAAGGTCCCATATAATCAAAGCCCCAAACATCAAACGGTTCAATAACAAGAGAATAATTCGTAGGCATTTCTTGACGTCTACTAATGTTACCTACTCTTTGACATTCATCACAAGATAAGACAAACTTATGAGCATCTTTGAAGAGAGTAGGCCAATAAAAACCAGATTGCAGTACCTTGTGTGCAGCTCTATCTCCAGTGTGGTGTCCTCCATAGGTTTTAGAGTGACAATTGCGTAGAATATGTTCCTGTTCATGCTCAGGCACACAACGTCTAATAACACCATCTACTCCTTCTTTATAAAGGTGTGGGTCATCCCAAAAGTAATGTCTTAAATCATAAAAGAACTTTTCTTTTGCTGGTATGTGAAACTAGGCGGTATAAATTTAGCAAGAATGTAATTAGCATAATCAGCATACCAAGGAGCAGTACGAGAAGCATTAATGACCGCTAATTGTTCATCAGGAAAGCTATCATCAATAGGCAGTGGGTCATCAAGAACATTCTCTAACCTAGACAAGTTGTCTGCAATGGGGTTCTCAGCTCCCTTTCTGTCAATAATATGTAAATCAAATTCTTGGAGAAGGAGAACCCATCTAATGAGTCTAGGCTTAGCATCTTTCTTTTCCATAAGATATTTAATAGCAGCATGATCAGTGTGAATAGTAACTTTGGAATCAACAATATAAGGTCTAAACTTATCACATGCAAACACAACTGCTAAGAACTCTTTTTCAGTAGTAGCATAATTTCTCTAGGTAGTATCAAGAGTCTTACTAGCATACTGGATAATATTCAATTTCTTATCAACTCTTTGCCCTAGAACATCACATACAACATAATCACTAGCATCGCACATAATTTCAAAAGGTAAATTCCAATCGGGTGACTGAACAATCGGTGCAGTGATCAAAGCTTTCTCAAGTATTTCGAATGCTTCTACACAATCATCATCAAAGACAAAAGGAATATCTTTTTGTAATAAATTAGTCAGAGGCCTAGAGATTTTATAAAAGTCCTTAATGAACCTCCTATAAAAACTGGCATGACCAAGGAAACTTTTTATACCTTTTATGTCCTTGGGACATGGCATTTTTTCAATAGCATCAACTTTGGCTTTATCAACTTCAATACCTCTCTCGGAGATCTTATGCCCCAAGACATTGCCTTCGTTAACCATAAAGTGACACTTTTCCCAATTCAGGACGAGACTAGTGTCTTCGCATCTCTGCAAAACTCGATTAAGGTTGCTAAAACAATCATCAAAAGAGGATCCATAAATGGAGAAATCATCCATGAATACCTCACAAATCTTTTCACAAAAATCAGAGAATATAGCCATCATGCATCTTTGAAAGGTAGCAGGTGCATTACATAAACCAAAAGGCATACGTCTATAAGCAAAAGTACCAAAAGGGCAAGTAAAAGTAGTTTTAGATTGATCCTTCACTGACACAAGTATTTGAGAGAAACCAGAATAACCATCTAGAAAGCAGAAATGTGTGTGTTTGGATAGTCTTTCTAGCATTTGATCAATAAAAGGTAAAGGGTAATGATCTTTCTTAGTAGCCTTATTTAACTTACGGAAATCAATTACCATCCTATAACCTGTAATAATTCTTTGCCGGATCAATTCATCTTTATCATTAGGAACAATGGTAATACCTCCCTTTTTAGGAACGCAATGGACAGGGCTTACCCATTCACTATCAGCAACGGGATAAATTATACCTGCCTCAAGGAGCTTTAGTATCTCCTTTCTTACCACTTCTTTCATCTTGGGATTTAGTCGTCGTTGAGGATCTCTAATTGGTTTGGCATCTTTCTCCACTGTAATTTTGTGTTGGAATAATGTGGGACTAATGCCCTTAAGATCATGCAGGGTATATCCAATAGCTGCTCGGTGCTTCTTCAGAGTTTTCAATAATCTTTCTTCTTCTTGCTCTGAAAGGTTAGCACTAATAATAACAGGATATATTTTCTTTTCATCAAGATAAGCATATTTAAGATTATCAGGTAATGGTTTGAGTCCAAACACGGGATCACCCTTGGGTGGAGGGGGATACCCAAGAATTTGAATGGGAAGGTTATGTTTCAGCATAGGTTCCTATTTGAGGAACACTTCATCTATTTCCCTTCTTTCCTTCATAAACATATCGTTTTCATGATCTAGCAAATATTGTTCTAATGGATGAGTAGGAGGCACAGCAATGGAAGCAAGACCAATAATCTCATCTTTACTAGGTGGTTCCCTATCACGTGGTTGTCTACAAAACTTAGCAAAATTAAACTCATGAGACATATCATCTATGCCAACGGTGACAATATCTTTTTCACAATCAATCCTAGCACTAGCTGTATTCAAGAAGGGTCTACCAAAAATAATGGGACAAAAATCATCTTGTGGGGAACCAAGAACAAGAAAATCAGCAGGGTATTTAACCTTCCCACACAAGACTTCAACATCTCTAACAATCCCAATAGGTTTAATGGTATCCCTATTAGCAAGCTTAATGGTAACATCAATGTCTTCTAATTCAACGGGTGCAATATCATGCATAATCTCTTTATATAGATCATAAGGTATCGCACTAGCACTAGCACCCATATCACATAAGCCATGATAACAATGATCTCCTATTTTAACAGAAATAAAAGGCATGCCTACGATAGGTCTATATATCTTAGCATCTGGTCTAGCAATATTAGCAGATTCATCATAGAAATAAATAACATGCCCATCTAAATCATCATCCAAGAGATCTTTAACCATAGCAATACTAGGTTCAACATTGATTTGCTCAGGAGGTGTATAAGTACTAGTATTACTCTTACGAACAACAGTTGAAGTTTTAGCATGATCCTTTATCCTAGCAGGAAAAGGAGGTTTCTCAACATAAGTAGTAGGAACAATAGGATCACTATAGGTGACAGTATTTTCTTCAGCTGTAATAGGTGCAACTACTTTCACTTCAACAGGAGGATTATATTTAAACCACTTCTCTTTAGGGAGATCAACATGAGTAGCAAAAGATTCACAGAAAGAAGCTACTATCTCAGAGTCAAATCCATACTTAGTGCTAAATCCACGAAAAGCATCGGTATCCATAAAAGATTTAACACAATCGAACTTAGGTGTCATACCTGACTCCTTACCATCATCGGAACCCCAATCTTTAGAGTTGCGTTTAATTCTTTCCAATAAGTCCCATTTGAAATCAATAGTCTTCAACATATAAGAACCAGCACAGGAAGTATCGAGCAGGTCGCGATCATTAAGAGAAAGCTGAGCATAAAAGTTTTGAATAATCATTTCCCGGGAGAGCTCATGATTGGGGCATGAATATAACATTGATTTAAGCCTCCCCCAAGCTTGAGCGATGCTTTCTCCTTCGCAAGGCCAGAAAATATAGATGTAATTACGATCACGATGAACAAGATGCATATGATAGAACTTCTGGTGAAATTCCAACTTCAATCGCTTATAATTCCAAGATCTCGTATCATCACATAGCCTATACCATGTCAATGCATCTCCCTTCAAAGATAAAGGGAAGACCTTCCTTTTGACAACATAATCGGGAATACCTGCAAGCTTAAATAATCCACAAACTTCATCCACAAAGATAAGGTGTAAATCGGGATTTAATGTTCCATCTCCTGCAAATGGATTAGCTAGCAGTTTCTCTATCATACCCGAAGGAATCTCAAAGTAAATATTTTCATAAAGTTCAGTAGGTTGAGGAGCATCTCTTTGCTCTTCTGGTCGGGGTGAAGATACCCCGAACAAGCCCCTCAAAGCATTAGTTTCCATAGTGACAAGTAACAGAAAATTTCAGCACACTATATAAATGTTTCCTTACCAAGTTCCACTCACCAAAAGCGCTACACTCCCCGGCAACGGCGCCATAAAAGAGTCTTGATGACCCACAAGTGTAGGGGATCTATCGTAGTCCTTTTTATAAGTAAGAGTGTCGAACCTAACGAGGAGCAGAAGGAAATGATAAGCGGTTTTTAGTAAGGTTTTCTCTGCAAGCACTGAAATTGTAGGTAATAGATAGTTTTGCAATAAGATAAATAGTAACAAGTAACAAGTAAATAAAGTAAATAAAGTGCAGCAAGGTGGCCCAATCCTTTATGTAGCAAAGGATAAGCCTGGACAATTTCTAATAATAAGAAAGGAGCTCCCAAGGACACATGGGAATTATCGTCAAGCTAGTTTTCATCACGCTCATATGATTCGCGTTCGGTACTTTGATAATTTGATATGTGGGTGGACCGGTGCTTGGATACTGCCCTTACTTGGACAAGCATCCCACTTATGATTAACCCCTATTGCAAGCGTCCGCAACTACAAAACAAGTATTAAGGTAAACCTAACCACAACATTAAACATATGGATCCATATCAGCTCCTAACGAAGCAACGCATAAACTAGGGTATAAGCTTCTGTCACTCTAGCAACCCATCATCTACTTATTACTTCCATATGCCTTCCTCTAGGCCCAAATAATGGTGAAGTGTCATGTAGTCGACGTTCACATAACACCACTAGAGGAAAAGACAACATACATCTCATCAAAATATCGAACGAATACCAAATCCACATGACTACTAATAGCAAGACTTCACCCATGTCCTCAGGAACGAACGTAGATACTCACAAAGCATATTCATGTTCATAATCAGAGGGGTAATAATATGCATAAAGGATCTGAACATATGATCTTCCACCAAGTAAACCAATTAACATCAACTACAAGGAGTAATCAACACTACTAGCAACCCACAGGTACCAATTTGTGGTTTTGATACAAGATTGGATACAAGATATGAACTAGGGTTTTGAGAGGAGATGCTGCTGGTGAAGATGTTGATGGAGATTGACCCCCTCCCGATGAGAGGATCGTTGGTGATGATTTTCCCCTCCCGGAGGGAAGTGTCCCCGGCAGAACAGCTCCGCCGGAGCCCTAGATTGGTTCCGCCAAGGTTCCCCCTCGTGGCAGCGGAGTTTCGTCTCGTAAGCTCCCACGATTTTTTCCAGGGTAAAAGCTATCATCTAGTAGAAGATGGACACCGAAGGCCCACCAGGGGGCCTAGGAGACAGGGGGCGCACCCAGTAGGGGGGCGCGCCCCCCACCCTCCTGGACAGGGTGTGGGCCCCCTGGTGTATTTCTTTCGCCAATAATTCTTATTAATTCCAAAAACATGTTTCGCGGAGTTTCATGATTTTTGGAGCAGTGCAGAATATGTTTCCAATGTTTGCTCCTTTTCCAGCTAGAATTCCAGCTGCCGGCATTCCCCCTCTTCATGGTAATCCTTATAAAATAAGAGAGAATAGTCATAAGTATTGAGATATAATGTGTAGTAACAGCCCATAATGCAATAAATATTGATATAAAAGCATGATGCAAAATGGACGTATCACACATCAATGGGTGAAGAATTGATATGGGTTTCCATGGGTTTTAACAGTCGAGTCATGACATGCGAAAAGTATGATGTGAATGGGTATCGCTTCCATACAGAGGAGCACCAGAATAGTCGACCTAATCCCAAAACTATACATATCAGAGTCTTCACCGAATGAGATAACGGAAGGGTAGGAAAAATATACGAGCTTACATTCAAACATGGCCGCGAACCCCTAAGTCTCACTGTGTTCAAATGCCGATGGTTACCCCAAAAAGGATCTCAGACATACGCCTTCTGTTGGTTTAGTTGAAGTTAAACCATCAACCGTCTATGTCGAAGCTGATCTCTTTATCACGGCTACCCAGGCCACACAAGTATATTATCTTCCTTACCCATGCCAGGAAGAGTACCTAAAGGGTTGGGAAGTTGTGTTCAAGGTGTCGCCACATGGTAAGCTACCGGACCTGAACGATGATGATTACTACAACATAAACCCCATGATATACGAGGGGGTGTTATTCCAAGAGCAACATGATGACGTGGTCCGAAACAAGGACGATGATGACTTGGGTTATGTTGACTTGGACCCAAACGATGACGATGCACAGAATGATGGTGAGGTAATTGTGAATAAAATAGACATAATTATGCTTGAAAAGTTAAATGAAGACGCTGGCGATGAGGAAGAGCCTCCACCTTCGTCAGACAACGAAGAAGATATGCATGATAGTGATGATGAGACCGGTCGACAAATAGATTACAATAGTGATGATTCATATGGGTTCTAGAAAATGTAAGTTCTTTTAATGATGATTGTGGTAGATTACAATAGTATGCTTAATGTGCTCTTCTATTATTAATGTTCTTTTCTGTATGCTTAATGTGCTCTTCTGTTATTAATGTTCTTTTCTGTATGCTTAATGTGCTCTTCTGTTATTGATGTTCTTTTTTGTATACTTGTGTTTATTTGATATCCTTACTAATTGTTTATTCTCTTCCCAATAGGTTTGCTAATCTTGGGCAAGTCCAGCTGCGCGGGTTTCCTAAGCAAATTCAAAGGACTTACTTAGAGTGGACAAGCCCACAAGGTCCC
>NC_041383.1:641651247-641657741 GCF_002162155.2 Triticum dicoccoides | reverse complement strand
TGAGGATGATACCTCACAAGAACGTCAAGGGGTCGGGGGAGGAGCCCCTAGAGGAGGAGGGGGTGGGGGGAGGCACCCGAGTCAAAAAACTCCGGGTCGTGTCTGACATAGGGGGGTCTTCTTTGATGCCCTCCTATACTGAGCCATCTTCTGAGTCTGAGGAGGAGGAGGTTCCTGAGGAGGAGTTTCACGAGGAGGAGGAGAGTGAGTAGGAGGAGTGCGAGGAGGAGGGCAAGGAGGAGGATGGTGGAGGAGAGGGTGACTTGCCGTCGGGTGGTCCGAAGGGGTGGCTGCGTGGTATTGCAGAACTACTTACACCACCTTCTATCGAGGCGAACAAGTGGTTCATTGAACCCACGGGGACAGAGTAAGTGCCTCTTAATCATATTTTGAACACATGCCAACATTTTTTTATCGTACACATGCTAATTCTTTGATCCTTTTACAGGAATTGGATCCTTCACGGAAAGGGCCGTAAATCGAACGGCCTTATCACTGTCCTGTTGAAGGAGTTTTGGCCGGGCCTATTCTGCCCGCGGCTAGAAAGGGACTTGGAGCTGCGAGTTTTGGCCACGAGCTGGGACCACTACGAGGCTGCCAGCCTTGCGGAGTACAGGACGGCCGCTAAGGCCGTGATCACCAAATTTTGGGTAAGTTCTCTTCAGAATTACTTGTCTTGAGTTTTGTTCATAGTTTATCATCGAATCACTCAACTCATGCCTTGTTTGCTTCTGGGTTTATGCATGATTTCAATAATTCTATAGAGTCCTTGACGAGCACAAGGCCAGAGCCGACGTGGTCTTGTTGGCGGCTGCTAAGAAGAAAGCTCGTCAGTTGCAGTACAAGGTGCGCTGGGTTGCCGTCTCGCACTACTACCACTCCTACCTTCATCAAAAGATGAGCAAAAGTGAAGCGCGTAAGCAATGACTTACCTTGAACAGGGAGCAATACATGAAGGTAAGTATTAGAGACTTTTCATTCCAACGTATAAGCAGTCAATTTCATTGTTTCGTGCTGACATGTCATGCTTCCGTTATTTAGGTTATTCCTCCTTGATGCTTTGGAAAGGATGAGGGATGGGCGAGTTTGGTGGATAGGTGGCTCGACGACGATGCAGAGTTTGATGCCAAGAGCAGCAAGAATTGGGCTAACCGTGGAAAAGACGGGACACACGGCCAAGGAAACAAGAACCACTGGGGCTTCAAGGCCATGAAGGTATATCTATATGCATGATGCATTTCTTTCTTCTTTTTACCGTCATGTTCTTATGTATGGCTAACTTCTGTTTGACGTTGCAGGAGGACAAGTTGAAGAGGCCGCTCACAGACATGGAGTCATGCAAGATGGCCTATGAGCGGAGTGATCGCAAGGAAGGCAAGAGCGAGTACTACGGAAAAACCAAGGAGCACCTGGAGTCTTACAAGGAGCAGTTTGAGAGGTTGCATCCGCCTGGTCCGGATGCTCCTAACGTCGACCAGTCTCATATCGACGACACGGCGGTGGTGGCGATCCAGCCAAAGTCCCATGGCCGCTACCGGTGTTTCGATGGCTTGACGACTCCTTCTGTCTCATGCACACGGCTTCGAGCTACCAACCCGAGCCCGTTAGAGAGTACGAGGCATTTGCAGACTAGCTTAGCCCACCAACATGCTGTAAGTACTTCCCCCTTATCTTCTTTCTCTCACACTTTCTCAGTTTATTTTGAGCATGCCCACTTACAAACAACCTAAATTTTGTAGGCATATAAGGCCTTTGTCGAGCTTAGGAATCTCGAGGTGCGGGAGTACTTGCAACGCAAACGAGGATTACAACTGTCAGATGATGGCGGTTAGTTTTGCCCTCTTAGAACCAAGCTAAAATTTTCACTTTCATTCCTTCTGACCTTCTAGTTTGCTTGGTTAACTAACATCCAGGCTATGTTGGCATCTTGGACTAACCGCACGGATCCACCACAAATGGGACCTGCACCACTACCTGCTGGAGAACCCCCATATGTGCCCAGGTTCGATGAATGGGTGGCACTAGGCAGTCAGACTCCGGTTAGTACATTTGCCTAACTATTGGCAAACTAGTTCTCGTTCATTCAGCACTATCATATCATATTTACCCTCGCAATATCTTTTCAAACATGTAGGGGATCGGTGGCTCGACTCCTACTTCAGAGAGCCCAGTCACTCCGATCTGGTAAAGTGGTGTTCGTCTTGGCGGTGCTCACGGCGATGGTCCTAGTCTTGGCTGATGATGTGTTCCATGTCTTGCAATACTTTCCATGTTCCGTACTTCTTAGCATTCTTTAGATGACGACGATGATGTTCCATGTCTTGCAATACTTATGTTCGTGAAGTTTCGACGATGATGATGTTGATGATCTTTAGATGATGATGATGATCTTGAGTATCTTTAGATGATGATCTTGAGTATCTTTAGATGATGGTCTTGAGTATATTTAGATGATGATATGTCTTATTTCTGTCTATATTTGGTCTGTCATATTTTGTGAATTTAAATGTTGTCAAATTGAATGAAAAATGAGAAAGCAGAGCAAATTAAAAAATAGAACATATATGTCTAGGAGAACATAACAGATCTTGGGCCTGGCCGTGGGCATACCCGTGCCCAGGAGAAACACGGGTATGCCAACGGCCTGGCCGTCGGCATAGATTTCCACCTAAGCCGATGGCCAGGCCATTGGCATAACCTGCTACCAGGAGCGCCTAGCGACGGCCACGTGACACATATAAGCCGACAGCCTGGCCGCCGGCATAGATTTCCACCTATGCCGGCGGCCAGGCCGTCAGCTTATATGTGCCACGTGGTCGTCGCTGGTTGGTTAGGGGGGATGACGGCGCTGTGTGTTGCCGTCTGGTGATTCTCTCTGCCGACGGTGCAACTATGCCGACGGCCGGATGGAAGCCGTCGGCGTAGATGCCTATGCCGACGGTTTTTCTATGCCGACGGTCTGACAGGACGACGCTGACGATATCTACGCCGACGGGTATATGCCGACGGTGTCCGTCGGCATAGACATATACCGACGGCAGCAGTCGTCATAGAGGGTTAGTCCGGTAGTGTATAGTTTTTTTGGGATACGCTAGAGATGCTCTTAGATCCTTAGGGGGCGTGTTTGTTATTTTAGATTTCGACATGTGTATGCTAAAAGAAGAAACCTTATGTTTCATACGACAATCAAATCCATGACCTCGTGAATAAGAAATTTGTTACAGGTCCATCCAATCCAAGTGCAGTCGATGACTCGTGGTTCGCCTACGCTGCAGGTGCCGCGTACATAGCGAATCCTGCTCCATTGCTCATGTGCTGGCCTGCTCGCGAGACGGATGCGACGAGCGTCACGACCTCTTCCGGGCTGGTTGCACTCGCCGAGGCACCTGGAGCGCTTTGGCCGGCTGATGTGCACGCTTGGTGGAATGTACACGCTGGAATTGGCCTTGCACGTGAGGCGGTTCCGCGGTTGTGCATCGTCGGCCATGAGGATCGGAGAGGGGTGATGCCATACCGAGCACCTCTCGAGGAGCATTTTTGGCGCCGCCGCTCCCTCCCCACCACCTGAGCCGGATTAGCTTCTTCTTTGTGGTGCCACCGCCATGTTTTTATATTTCAGGGCTTGTTGAGTTGTGCCCTCAACATAACCCTCTTGTACTATTTGTTGTGCTACTTTTGTGTCTGGATGTGGACCTATGTTAAACTTTATGGCCGTGGTGGTTTGCTTTATATATAAAACGGGACAAAAGACTTTTTTGATTAAAAAAGGGTCAACAATGCGGCCTACCATGCATGAGGATTTTAAAAGGATACATTAGACATGATTAGTGTTGAGTCACTAGGATATGTGTGCCCCCGTTACAACAATTACCTAGTCCATGGAAATAACTGATGAAAATCATAGTTATGTTACAACATCAATACATAGGCTATAACATAAGAGTTGAGTCATGGATCATCGGCGCCATCTATATCAGGAGCTATCACAAAAGAATTGAATGGCCGCGTTAGCATATCCCTCTTGCGGAAGAATTCGTTTTCATGGTCTTGCTTTCCACACACAAATTCTGCATCGCTTGGGTGCCAAATCTTGGATTCGTTTGGACAAAATGCACACGTCCTGGTAAAGCGGCACAACGGCTTTTCTGTTGACATTAATAGAGATAGAGAGTTAGCCAAGTTGCATAATAATAATAAGTTCCAGTTGCCACCAAACACAATTAGTTGGTAAGGCCGATTGAGGCTTCGAGGAATGTAAAGATAAATTTAGGTGGTACCTAAGATGGTGCACGTTTCAACGGCCAACTGATTAGAGCGTCTATCAAAATATAGCTCGGCAAAGAACTGCTGCTTCTCAGCGGTTGCCTCCATCGGGTGAGCCGTAAAGCCGAGGTGGTACCAGAAAGTTCCCCTAAAACCGATGCAGGCGGCATTCATCTCCGTGGTCGATCGGACAGGATACTCGAACTCGGCATCCTGCATCGTAGCAATCGATCTCACAGGCATAAGTACTAAGCACTCACATGGATGCATGTCAGAGAGAGAGAGTGAGAGAGAGAGAGATTGAGGTTTTATCATACCGGGTTGTTGGAGTTGTAATGTTCAAGGGCGAGGTCGACAAGCATGGAAATACGGAAGGCGATCATCTCTCTAATCATGAAATAAACAAGGAGATATAAATAAATAACTATGACGAAAAGGCTTTGTAAGACTAGCCACAGTGGGAGTAACTTAGAGTAGTAACATGCATATGTTACTGGTCTCTATTACTACCTCCACAATGGGGAGTAAAATATGTGTGTTGTCATGCAACACTTCATTTATTACGTTGTAGACTAATCTTGTGTTTTGGTATGTGTGATGTTACTCATACTATTAATAACTATCTATGTTACCACATCACTCTCTTTCTTCATTAATTACTTGTCACATTATTTATTTTGTCTAAATATGTGTAATGTTATCATCTATGTTATTTTCAATGTGGATAGTCTAAGTGTCCGTTGGTTGGTTACTCAACGCAAAGTAGTCCAGTAGCTAGGAATTACAACATACTCTTGTGTGAAGAGGGGAACGCCAGTCTTTGGTCTGTCCAGGAATTTCTGGATACTAGCTAGCATCTCTTTTGACATAGAGCGGGCGATGTGCTCTTCTTGGACCGAGAGAGGGCGGCCGTGATCGAACGCGATGGTGACGGAGGCGGCAGGGGAAGAGAAAAAAGATCCCATTGACGGATCAATCCAGCGCGTACACAACTGCCGTTTGCTTTGGGCTGGGAACTCGTCTCGAGCCTAGCCTTGAGATTTCTTCGTTGCTTTCACGACGTACGGTGGTGGTCTTAGTCTTATACATGTATATATATAGCACCAAACCCTATCCTTGAGTCGAGTGGGCCTTCACGTACGTATGCTGCTGTTTATACCTAGACTAGAATAGCATCAAAACCAATCCGTGACTAAATCAAAATCCTACGCTAGGGAGGTGTGGCATTTCATCTTTGATGCTTTGGGCTTGCAGGCAACCATTCCGGATGTGCAGGACCAACTCTTGGATTGGTGGTTGGCACAACGTGCAAGATGGAGCCGTGACGCCAAGGGGGGCTTTGACACGGTGGTGATTGCGGTGATTTGGGCACTATGAAAGCAGCGTAACGCGAGAGTCTTTAATAGGACTAACCAGCAGCTTAATGCGCCGGATTTGGCGAGGTCTATTACTGGAGAGCTGCGGGAGTGGAAGGTGGCCGGCCTAGGAGGAGGACGTTTCGCTGGGTTTTGTGAGAGAGTAGGCTTGCAGTAGTTTGGGGGTGTGTTGGGGTGTTTGCCTTGGGGGTTTGCCTGTATTCACCCAAGGTCTCTTGTACATTGTTTTCTGCTCTCTTCTATAAAAGTAAGGCACGCTTTTCGCGTGCTCTCGAAAAAAAAAAGACTAAATCAAAATCCGACTCGGTAACGTATGCCGTGTTTAACTTTTAACATGGCATTGGCAGTTTTGGCACCCCAAGATCAACAAACCCACGGGGGTGCGCGTTGGACCATGCCGAGAAAGGAGACTTTGCCCTCGCTTCGTCCCAGCCTCCCTCCCGGCGACCAAGTGCCCAAGTCCCCCTGATGCCGACATCATGCCATTGCCACTGCCAGCGACCTCCGGGGCATCCAGGGGCCTAGCCGGGACCTTGCTGTCCTCCCCCACCTCTCACTATGGCTGGACCAAAAGCTCATAGCTCGCGAGTTTAATGAGCGCTCGATAGTTCGGCTCGTTAAGCTCGTGGCTCGCTTTTTAATAAACAGAGTCAATCATCAATTTCAGCTTGTTAACCTTAATGAATGAGCTAACGAGTTTCACGGGTAGCTCGTTAGTAACTGTAGAAGATATGTGCAACTCACGATGTATTGATCGGTGCATATGCACGTATATATAAGTACATAGGGGAGCCACGTCCTCAACTATACAAGGAAGGAGGAGGGCTTGTTGTACAAGAAATACACATGCAATAT
>NC_041383.1:641618105-641650857 GCF_002162155.2 Triticum dicoccoides | reverse complement strand
GGCACCATAGTCGACGCAAAGACTGGATCGGAACTCCTCGAAGGATGTGGTAGGCAAGCCCTTGGTCATGATGTCAGCAACTGTTGGGAGATAGGGACATGTAGCACGCGTACATGGCCAAGAGCTACCTGCTCCCGGACAAAATGGATATCAATCTCAATATGCTTGGTGCGTCGATGATGAACCGGATTGGCGGTGAGGTAGACTGCGGAGACATTGTCACAGTAGACAATCATGACCTTGTCAACCGGACACAAAAGCTCATGAAGAAGCCGACGAAGCCAAGAACACTCTGCAACAACGTTGGCAACTGCGCGGTACTCTGCTTCAGCACTGGAGCGAGAGACAATAGGTGGTCGCTTGGACGACCAGGAGATGAGTGACGGTCCAAGCTAGACGCAATAGCCAGAGGTCGAACGGCGCGTGTCGGGGCAGCTGGCCTAGTCAGCATCAGAATAGGCAGTCAAGTCCAGAGAGGATGAAGCCTGAAGTGACAACCCGAGTTCCAGAATGCCCCGGATATAGCGAAGAATGCGCTTGACCGCTGTCTAGTGAGCATCACGAAGAGCATGCATATGGAGGCACACCTGCTGTACGGCGTACTAAAGCTCCGGACGAGTAAGAGTGAGATACTCAAAAGCACCAACAATCGACCGGTAGAACGGAGTGTCTGAAGCAGGAGAACCATCTGTGGCAAAGAGCTTAGCCTTCGTATCAACAGGCGTGGCAGCCGGTTTGCAGTTAAGCATCCCGGCACGATCCAGAAGCTCGTGAGCGTACTTCCGCTGATGAAGAAAGAAGCCATCTGCTTGGCTAATAACCTCGATCCCGAGGAAATAGTGCGGATGACCCAAGTCCTTAATGGCGAACTCGGCATGAAGACGGTCAGTGAGTTGTCGAAGAAGAGCAGTTGAGCATGCTGTCAAGATGATGTCTTCGACGTAGAGCAGCAGGAAAGCAGTAGCATCGCCCTGGTGGTAGACAAACAGCGAAGCATCGGAGCGAGTGGAGCGGAAGCCAAACTGATGGTGAAACGCTGCGATGCGCTGGTACCAAGCGCGAGGAGCCTACTTGAGCCCATACAAGGAGTGAGAGAGCAAGCACACATGATCCGGAGAGGGCTCATCAATGAATCCTTTGGGTTGCTGACAGAACACCTATTCCTCAAGATGACCATGGAGGAAGCCGTTGGAAACGTACATCTGGTGCATAGGCCAAGAGCGGGACACCGCAAACTGAAGAGCAGTCTGAATCATCCCGAGTTTGACAACCGGGGCAAAGGTATCTATGAAGTCGACACCTGCACGCTGAAGAAAACCCCGAACGACCCAACGCGCTTTATGGCGGTCGAGAGTACCATCAGGATGAAACTTGTGCTTGAAGATCCACTTCCTGGTAATGATATTGGCATGAGGAGGACGTGGGACAAGCTGCCAAGTGTGATTGCACTGCAAAGCATCGAATTCCTCCTTCATCGCGGCGAACCATAATGGGTCGACGAAGCGCGGTGCGGGCGGAGGTCGACAGAGGTGACGGCGAGAAAGAGGTTGTCGAAGCCATGCAATTGTACTCATCCGGGGAGTAACGAATACTTAGCCGGTGGACACCCATGCGTGACTGAGGGAGTCCAGGATTAGGGGGTCCTCGAACAACCGGACTATGTACTTGTGCCGGACTGTTGGACTATGAAGATACAAGATTGAAGACTTCATCCCATGTCCGGGTGGGACTCTCCTTTGCGTGGAAGGCAAGCTTGGCAATTCGGATATGTAGATTTCCTTCTCTGTAACCGACTCTGTGTAACCCTAGCCCCCTCCGGTGTCTATATAAACCGGAGAGTTTAGTCCGTGGGACAACAACAATCATAACCAAAGGCTAGCTTCTAGGGTTTAGCCTCTACGATCTCGTGGTAGATCAACTCTTGTAATACTCATATCATCAAGATCAATCAAGCAGGAAGTAGGGTATTACCTCCATAGAGAGGGCCCGAACCTGGGTAAACATTGTGTCCCCCGCCTCATGTTACCATTAGCCTTAGACGCACAGTTTGGGACCCCCTACCTGAGATCCGCCGGTTTTGACACCGACATTGGTGCTTTCATTGAGAGTTCCACTGTGTCGTCATGGTAAGGCTTGATGGCTCCTTCAATCATCCACAACGATGCGGTCCAGGGTGAGGTTTTCCTCCCTGAACAGATCTTCGTATTCGGCGGCTTCGCACTGCGGGCCAACTCGCTTGGCAATCTGGAGCAGATCAATAGCTACGCCCCTGGCCATCAAGTCAAGTTTGGAAGCCTGAAATACACTGCCGACGTCAGCGGAGACTTGATCTTCGACGGATTCGAGCCCATGACAGGTGTGCTGTACAGTCACGATGAGCATGACTTAGATCTGCCATCGGGCGGTGCTCAGGAGAACGCACCTGCAGCTGCCCCGGCCTTAGATCTAGCGGATCATGCCATCCGGGGGCGGGTGGTTAGACCCCGCCACTGAGGCCGCACACTCATTGGCGATAGAGCCAAACACAGACTTCGCCTCCAATGAGGTCTGTGTCATCGGACCCTCGGACTCGTCTCCGGCCATAGGCTCCAAACCGCGTGCATCTATGCCTACCGAATCTGATTGGGCACCGATCATGGAGTTTACCTACGCGGATATCTTTCAACACTTGCCCTTGGGCGACGTGCTAAATTCGTTGAAATCTGTCTCCCTATCAGGAGACTCCTGGCCGAACTATGTCCAGCTTGAGTGGGAAGCGAATGACGAAGAAATTCGTTCCCCACCCACCACCCACTTAATAGCCATTGTCGACGACTTAACCGACATGCTTGATTTCGACTCCGAAGACATCGACGGCATGGATGATGATGCCGGAGAAGAACAGCAACCACTGCCCAAAGGGCGTTGGATAGCCACCTTATCATATGATATATATATATGGTGGACACACCCAAAGAAATCAATGGTGGTGAGGCAACGGAGGATAATCCCCTTGAGAAGCAATCTAAGCACCGGCGTCAGCGGCACCGCTCTAGGCCCCATCATAGCAAAACCGCGATACCGGCACAAGAGACAATAGCACTCCGCATGATGCCGAAGACGAAAACAATCCCGCCCAGCCAAGCTTCGAGCAAACCGGGCGGGAGGATGGGAAAGCTAGCCCTGGTAAACAGGCAACGGATGGAGACTCGGAGGATGACAATTACATGCCCCTCTCCGAAGATGAGGTGAGCCTCGGTGATGAACAATTTATCGTGCCTGAGGATCCCGTCGAGCAGGAGCGCTTCAAGCGTCGGCTTATAGCCACTGCAAAAAGCTTGAAGAAGAAGAAGCAGCAGCTTCAAGCTGATCAAGATCTGCTAACTGGTAGATGGACTGAGGCCCTGGCAGCCGAGGAATACGGACTCGAGCGCCCAACCAAAAGTTACCCAAAGCGCAGGTTGTTACCTCAATTCGAGGAGGAGGCACTAGAGCCTACACTACCAGCACAGGATGCGGCTGACCGACCACCCCGTGGCCGAGACAAAGCGGCATATCAGCCCGAACACCAGCCCGCACCCCGTCGCCAAACAAACAAAAACACTAAGGCCCGGGGCTACATGCATGACCTGCGAGACGAATTGGAAAACAAAGCAGGACAGTCAAGATCGATCTACGGATCACAGGGGCGCGCCCCAACGCGTGACGATGACCGCCACGCCGGATATATTAAATACAAATCCGTCCGGGCCGAATACAACATACCAGACTCATTTGAACTGCACCGTGATATAGCCCGACACAGAGGCGCCGCACACCCCCTATGCTTCACTGACAAAGTAATGGAGCATGAATTCCCAGAAGGGTTTAAGCCCGTGAATATCGAGCCCTACGATGGGACTACAGACCCCGCAGTATGGATAGAAGATTCCCTTCTCCACATTCACATGGCCCGCGAGGATGATCTACATGCCATCAAGTACCTCCCACTAAAACTCAAGGGACCAGCTTGGCATTGGCTGAATAGTTTGCCAGCAAACTCCATTGGAAGTTGGGAGAACCTGGAACGCATTCCTGGATAACTTTCAGGGAACTTATGTGCGACCACCGGATGCTGATGATTTAAGTCACATAACCCAATAGCCCGGAGAGTCCGCCAGGAAATTCTGGACTCGGTTCCTAACTAAAAAGAATCAAATTGTCGACTGTCCGGGTGCCGAAGCCCTAGCGGCCTTTAAGCATAACATCCGTGACGAGTGGCTTGCCCGACACCTCGGCCAAGAGAAGCCAAAGTCCATGGCAGCCCTCATGACACTCATGACCCGCTTTTGTGCGGGTGAAGATAGCTGGCTGACTCGCAGCAATAGCACATCAAGAAATCGTGACACCTTAGATGCCAGAGATAACAACGGCAAGCCTCGACGCAACAGACACAAGCGTCGCAACAATGGCGATAACGCCAAAGACAAGGAAAAGGGGCCGCATAGCGATGATGACGAGGAGCCCTGGCTGCCGAACATAGGAGGACAGAAGAAATTTCCTCCCCAAGTAGAAACGGTAAATATGATATATGCAACCCATATTCCCAAGCGGGAATGGAAGCGTGCACTAAGGGATGTCTACGCGATGGAGCCAGTCGCCCCAAAGTTCAACCCATGGTCTTCTTGTCCGATCACCTTTGATGGCAGGGACCATCCGACCAGTATCCGCCATGGTGGTTCGACCGTGCTGGTACTCAACCCCATCATTGACGGATTCCACCTCACATGAGTCCTTATGGACGGTGGCAGCAGCCTGAACCTGCTCTATCAGGACACGGTGCGCAAAATGGGCATTAATCCCTCACGGATCAAACCCACCAAAACCACCTTTAAAGGTGTCATACCAGGTGTAGAGGCCTGTTGCACGGGCTCAATCACACTGGAAGTAGTCTTCGGATCTCCGGACAACTTCCGAAGCGAGGAGTTAATCTTCGATATCGTCCCCTTCCGCAGTGGCTATCACGCACTGCTCGGACAAACCGCATTTTCCAGATTCAATGCGGTACCGCATTATGCATACTTCAAGCTCAAGATGCCAGGACCTCGCGGGGTTATAACAGTCAATGGAAACATAGAGCGCTCCCCCTGTACGGAGGAGCACACTGCGGCCCTCTCAGCAGAAGTACAAAGCAGCCTTCTTAGGCAGACCTCCAATTCGGCAATAAAACCCCCGGACACCGCCAAGCGAGTCAGAAGTACTCTGCAACAGGATCGTCCAGCACGTCCAGAGCTCGCCTAGCAATTCGGCCTCCGTCCCAGTCCCAGTCTAGCGGTGAAAGTTGTGCCGCGCATACATAATTACGCACTTAAAATACCATGGGCATAGGCGGAGGCACGGCTACAATGCAGTCCACAATGCGGCTCAACCACCCCAGGATCCGTGTACCTTCATCCCTTTTCTTTCTTTCAGGTCCCTATTTTCTAGAGGCTCTTTCGATAGCTTGATTATCAGACCCATCACGGGACGGAAACACCACAGAGGCAAGGAGCTTTGACGTACAAGGGAATCCCCAGGTGGTCTCTGATAACGATCGCTATACCTGTTTTACATACCCACATGCAGCTCGTTCTTGGTTAGGACATGTCAAATAGTCCTATTTTGCTTATCGCACTACTTGTACACATACGCCTTGACGTATTATTCAAATAACAATGGAAAATAATGTACAACATCATCTTATTATTACATTTCTTTCTCTTTTTCCTTGACTGTTTATTTATTACAAATTGCACCCGTACATTTTGGTACGTTCAACTCGCTAGGGGCTTCAGTGTACCCCATAACACGGCAAGAAAAGTCCGAACACTTCCCAAAGTGTGGCACCCCGAACTTATAGCATTATATGCATCAGCTCCGAATCATGTCTTGGGTCAATAGTTGGGTTTGCCCGGCTCCCATGTTTTGCTGCCTTACGTTCCGCTATATTGGCTAAGGTGGCATAGGGAGAACTACTGCGATTGTGTCCCGGTTCTTTTGGACGAGCACCTCAGTAGAGAAAGCCGAAAACTGACTATTATGATGCAGCGAGAGCTGGTTCTGTTCGAGAGGTCTCAAATCCTTAAAGATTTTTTCCACTTTGGGCAAGGAATCGGCCTTGTCTGATTTAGGCATGTATAGCCCCCCAAGTTCGGCCTTCCGAATACCAGGGGCTACGCCAACATTTAAAATTATAGAACTTCTATGGCTAAGTAAGAGTGATAAAGTTGTATAGTCCGATTGCCTTGTTCGTTGCGCTAAACACCTCCTTAAAGGACCAAAAATTTGGATAGAGAGTGTTTAAATTTATCCCGAACCCTCCGCTACTAGTTACATGGGGGCAGAAGCCAACGACTGGCCAACTCTTAGATTTTATAAACAACCGCACAGAAGGTACAATTTTAAATCAGCAAGCGTTATATCGCGCAAAAGAACTTGTTTCATATTACGGGATAAAATGAGTGTATTCACTCAAAGATTACATCCTTCGCACATTGCTCCACCACAAGGCGGGAGCCCTTCAGGACACTATCATAATACTTTTCGGGGTGGCGATGCTCCTTGCCCTTCGGCGGCCCTTCGGTCATCAGCTTCTCGGCATCCATCTTCACCCAGTGCACTTTTGCGCGGGCGAAGGCCATGCGCGCACCTTCAATGCAAACTGACCGCTTTATAACTTCAAGCCGCGGACAGGCACTCACAAGTCGATTTACTAAGCCGAAGTAGCTGTCGAGCAGGGACTCGGCGGGCCTCAGCCAAACTATGAGGTCCTTCATGGCTAGTTCGGCCGCCTTGTGCGGTTCGACTAGTTGCTTCAGCTGGTCGCTCAAGGGCATCGGATGTTCGGTCCCAATATACTGAGACCAGAACAACTTCTCCGTCGAGCTCCCTCTTCAGCTTGGTAGAACTCTGCGGCATCAGATATGCTGCGCGGTAGATCTGCGAATGCTCCTGGAGAGCTCCAAATTCGGGTAAGTAAAAGGAAAGTCTCCTTCACATGCTTGCTTTGCATAATGAATGCCTTACCCGTCGCAATCTTCTTGGCTGCCTGAATCTCCTGGAGGGCCTTTTGGGCTTTGGCTTTGGCGTCTCACGCGCTCTGGAGGGCCTTCGCAAGCTCTGACTCTTGCGTCTTAGAGTCACACTCCAAGGACTCGTATTTTTTGACGAAATCCTGGAGCTCTTGCTGGACCTCGTCGACCCGGGCCTCATGCTTCTCGCGCTCGGCGTGCTCCTTGGCCGCTTTGTCTTCGGCCTCAGTTAGTGCCTTCTTAAGGGCTGCCACTTCGGTTGTGGCCCCTATTAAAGTTCATGACGCTTCTATTAGCAGCAACAATTTTTTCAATATAAATACACAGATGGGGTATTGTGTACCTTTATTTTCCTCGAGCTGCCTCTTCATGAGGCCGGGCTCTCCCTTGGTCCGCTCCAAGTCCCGCTTCAGCCCGGAGACCTCCACAGTACGGGCGGCAGCGGCCAGCAGCGACGCCTGCTTATTCACATAGGCATCTTTTGGTAGACTCCTGCGGATGTTATTTGATCCTCTGTTCGGCCTATCTTTCCGAACACCAAACAGAGCATCAGGGGCTATTGTCTATACTGTGATATTTTCTTACAATTTTGTTACTTACCTCAAAGCATGTTAGGAGGCTAGCGCAGGCTTCGGTCAATCCACTTTTGGCGGACCGGGCCTTCTCAATCACCATACTCATAAGAGTACGGTGTTCCTCATCAATGGAAGTGCCGCGAAGTGCTTCCAGCAAGTTATCCGATGCCTCCGGATGGACAGAGGTCATCGGCACAGGCGGCTCGCCCCCCTTAGAGAGAGGCTGCTGGCCTGAATCCGGAACCGATGGGGGTTCCGGCGTGGTATCCGGCTGGGGGCCAGACTTACTGCGGCCCCCGTTATCGGAGTCCATGGGGGTCTTCCCCCCATGTGCCCGGCGACTGGGATTTCTCCTGGGGGCGTCTCCAGAACTATCTCCCCTTGGTCCCTTATCCTCTAAGACAACACTCCGGTGTTGTCCGCGGGCCTGGGGGAGGAGGCTGTCGGGAGTGAATCGCTGTTCATCGCCGACTGGCCCAAAGACCCATCCGAAAAGGATACCCCGATGTGGGATTTGGCCGGACTGCATATGCATGTTCGGCACGATAAGAAGCAATAAAGCAAAATGTACCAGAAGTATTATAGTGTCCGGATACTTACGACTTCACCAGGGGCTTGTCCTTGGGCAGCCATTCCTTGCCGCTGTAGGTGGTTGTGGTGGAGTGGTCCGGAAGTAGGGTCTCCCCCTGCGGGGTGACCTTTCTCTTCTTTCCCCCCGGTTGGGGGGGGGGGAATTTCCTCTTCCTCCTCCTCGTCTTTGTTGGAGGAGTGCGCCTCGATGTCTTCGGACAACACGTCTGATACAACCTTGTGCCGAAGACCTTTCCTGGTCCCCGCGGCCTTCTGCTTGGCCTTCTTCTCCGGCACCTCATAGGGCGCCTGAAACAGCATCTTCGTTAGAAGGGACGATGCTGGATCTTTAGGTAGCGGAGCCGGACAGTCGATCCGCTCCGCTATCGCTACCCAGTCCTATTGAATCAGCATGGAGGCTTAGATTGCTCCTACGAATATACTGGTAAAAGGCACATTTTGCAAAATATAAAATCTCACCGAATGGGCTTGGCGTTTCGCGCTGAGTCCGCGATCTTCGGTTATGGGTGGGGGGACCTCGGTGGCCTTGAAGAGCACCTTCTAGACGTGTTCGTGCATCATGTCGAAGAGCTCTCGCAGCATTTGGTGTTCGGCCGGGTCAAACTCCCATAGATTATACGCCCATCTTTGACACGGAAGGATCCGGCGGATGAGCATGACCTGTACCACATTGACAAGCTTGATTTTCTTGCCTATCATGTTTTGGACGCAGGTCTGGAGTCCGGTCAGCTCCACCGATGAGCCCCAGGCTAGGCCCTTCTCTTTCCAGGAGGTGAGTCTCATGGGGACGCCGGATCGAAATTCGGGGGTCGCCGCCCAATGGGTGTCGTGCGGCTCGGTGATGTAGAACCACCCCGATTGCCACCCCTTCACAGTCTCCACATATGAGCCTTCGGGCCAGGTGACATTGGGCATCTTGCCCACCATGGCGCCCCCGCACTCCGCTTGCTGGCTACCCACCACCATTGGCTTCACGTTGAAGGTCTTCAGCCATAGGCTGAAGTGGGGCGTGATGCGGAGGAAGGCCTCACACACGACGATGAACGCCGAGATGTTGAGGATGAAGTTAGGGGCCAGATCATGGAAGTCCAGCCCGTAGTAGAACATAATTAAGCCCGTGGACGAATGGGTGGAGGGGGAATCCCAGTCCGCGGACAAAGTGAGAGAGGAACACTACCCTCTCCTGGGGCTTCGGGGTAGGGATGATCTGCCCTTCGGCTGGGAGCCGGTGCATGATGTTTACGGCCAGGTATCCGGCCTCCCAAAGCTTCATGATGTCCTCCTCCATAACGGAGGAGACCATCCACTTGCCTCCCGCTCCAGACATGCTTGGAATGGCTTTGCAGGGAAGGTGAAAGCTGGGGAGCTAGAGCTCGAGTGAGAATGGATGAGCAGAGGAAGAAGAAGGCGTGGGTGAAAAGGGGGAATCCTTATCTCTTTATAAAGGCGGTAAAAACTGTGCACCTCCCTGCTACCTCTTGAGCACTGCGTTGGATTTCCCCGAAGAGGAGAGGATGATGTAGCAAAGTAGCGTAAGTATTTCCCTCAGCTTTTGAGAATCAAGGTATCAATCCAGTAGGAGACCACACACAAGTCCCTCGTACCTACACAAAACGATAGCTACTCATAACCAACGCGATTAGGGGTTGTCAGTCCCTTCACGGTCACTTACGAGGGTGAGATCTGATAGAGATGATAAATAATATTTTTGGTATTTTTTATAGATAGATGCAAAGTAAAAAGTAAAAGGAAAAGTAAAAGCAAAGCAAGTAAATAAAGCGATAGAGATTGATATGATGAGAATAGACCCGGGGGCATAGGTTTCACTAATGGCTTCTCTCAAGAGCATAGATATTCTACGGTGGGTGAACAAATTACTGTTGAGCAATTGACAGAACTGAGCATAGTTATGAGCATATCTAGGCAATGATCATGTATATAGGCATCACGTCCAAGACAAGTAGATCGAAACGATTCTGCATCTACTACTATTACTCCACTCATCTACCGCTATCCAGCATGCATCTAGAGTATTAAGTTAAAAACAAAGTAACGCCTTAAGCAAGATGACATGATGTAGAGGGATAAATTCATGCAATATGATAAAAAAACATCTTGTTATCCTCGATGGCAACAATATAATACGTGCCTTGCAACCCTTTCGGTCACTGGGTAAGGACACCGCAAGATTGAACCCAAAGCTAAGCACTTCTCCCATTGCAAGAACTACCAATCTAGTTGGCCAAACCAAAAAGGATAATTCGAAGAGACTTTCAAAGATAACTCAATCATACATAAAAGAATTCAGAGAAGAATCAAATATTTTCCATAGGTAATACTGGATCATAAACCCACAATTCACCGGTCTCAACAAACACACCGCAAAAAGAAGATTACATCGAATAGATCTCCACAAGAGAGGGGGAGAACTTTGTATTGAGATCCAAAAAGACAGAAGAAGCCATCTAGCTACTAGCTATGGACCCGAAGGTCTAAAGTAAACACTCACACTTCATCGGAGGGGCTATGGTGTTGATGTAGAAGCCCTCCGTGGTGGATGCCCCCTCCGGTGGAGCTCCGGAACAGGCCCCAAGATGGGATCTCGTGGATACAGAAGGTTGTGGCGGTGGAATTAGGTTTTTGGCTCCTGTTCTGATCGTTCGGGGATACATAGGTATATATAGGAGGAAGGAGTACATCAGTGGAGCAACAGGGGGCCCACGAGGTAGGGGGCACACCCTCCAGCCTCGTGACCGCCTCTGGCACTTCTTGGAGTAGGGTCCAAGTCTCCTGGATCACGTTCGGTGAGAAAATCACGTTCCCGAAGGTTTCATTCCGTTTGGACTCCGTTTGATATTCCGTTTCTTCGAAACACTGAAATAGGCAAAAAATAGCAATTCTGGGCTGGGCCTCCGGTTAATAGGTTAGTCCCAAAAATAATATAAAAGTGGAAAATAAAGCCCGATATAGTCCAAAACAGTGGATAAAGTAGCATGGAGCAATCAAAAATTATAGATACGTTGGAGACGTATCAGGCATCCCCAAGCTTAATTCCTGCTCGTCCTCGAGTAGGTAAATGATAAAAAAGAATTTTTTGATGCGGAGTGATACTTTGGCATAATTTCAATGTAAAACTTCTTAATTGTGATATGAATATTCAGATCCGAAAGATTCAAGACGAAAGTTCATATTGACACAAAAATAATAATACTTCAAGCATACTAATCAAAGCAATCATGTATTCTCAACATAACATGGCAAAAGAAAGTTCATCCCTACAAAATCATATAGTTAGGCTATGCTTCATTTTCGTCACACAAAGATGTTCCCAATTTCTATACCCCCGATGACCAAGCAATTGTTTCATACTTAAATAATCTCAAACTTCTTCAACCTTCACGCAATACATGAGTGTGAGCCATGGATATAGCACTATGGGTGGAATAGAATATGATGATGGGGATTGTGTGTAGAAGACAAAAAAAGAGAAAGTCTCACATTGATGAGGCTAATCAACGGGCTATGGAGATGCCCATCAATTGATGTCAACATGAGGAGTAGGGATTGCCATGCAACGGATGCACTAGAGCTATGAATGCTCAACAAAAGAAAACTAGTCGGTGTGCATCCAACTCGCTTGCTCAGAAGACCTAGGGCATTTGAGGAAGCCCATTGTAGGAATATACAAGCCAAGTTCTATAATGAAAAATTCCCACTAGTATAAAAAGACAACTTATGAGACTCACTACATGAAGAACAAGGTGCTACTTTGAAGCACAATATATGAGACTCACTACATGAAGAACAAGGTGCTACTTTGAAGCACAAGTGTGGAAAAAGAGATAGTAGCATTGCCCCTTTTTTTTGGGCCTTTCTTTTTTTCTTTTGGCCTTTCTCTTTTTTTTTGTTTGGGCAATGCTCTAATAATGATGATCATCACACTTCTATTGATTACAACATAAGTATTACAACTCGAAACTTAGAACAAGATATGACTCTATATGAATGCCTACGGCGGTGTACCGGGATGGTGCAATGAATCAAGAGTGACATATATGAAAAATAATGCATGGTGGCCTTGCCACAAATACGATGTCAACTACATGATCATGCGATGGCAATATGACAAAAGTAATGTATGTCATGATGATGATGGTGGAAGTTGCATGGCAATACATCTCGGAATGGCTATGGAAATGCCATAATAGGTCGGTATGGTGGCTGTTTTGAGAAATATATAAGGAGGTTTATGTGTGATAGAGTGTATCATCTCATGGGGTTTGGATGCAGCGGCGAAGTTTGCACCAACTCTCAAGGTGAGAAAGGGCAATGCACGGTACCAAAGAGGCTAGCAAAGGCGGAAAAGGTGAGAGTTCGTATAATCCATGGACTCAACATTAGTCAAAAGAACTCATATACTTATTGCAAAAATTTAGAAGTCATCAAAAATCAAGTACTACGCGCATGCTCCTAGGGGGATAGATTGGTAGGAAAAGACCATCGCTCATCCCCGACCGCCACTCATAAGGATGCACAAGCTAGGTACACTTCATGTTTCAAATTTGTTACACAACTTTAACCATACGTGCATGCTACGGGACTTGCAAACTTCAACACACGTATTTCTCAAATTCATGATCACCCAACTAGCACGACTTTGATATTATCACCTCCATATCTCAAAACAATTATCAAGCATCAAACTTATCTTAGTATTCAATTCACTCAAAAGAAAGTTTCACATATCTTGAATACCAAGTATATTAACATTAAGCAAATTACCATCCTATTAACGACTCTCAAAATAATCTCAGTGAAGCATAAGAGATCAATAGTTTCTTTAAAACAAATCCACCACCATGCTCTAAAAGATATAAGTGAAGCACTAGAGCAAAAATTATCAAGCTCAAAAGTTATAAGTGAAGCACTATGAGCAAAAACTATCAAGCTCAAAAGATATAAGTGAAGCTCATAGAGTATTCTAACAAATTCCAAATCATGTATGGCTCTCTCAAAAGGTGTGTACATCAAGGATGATCGTGGTAAACTAACAAGCAAAGACACAAATAATACAAGACGCTCCAAGCAAAACACATATCATGTGGTGAATAAAAATATAGCTCCAAGTAAATTACCGATGGAAGTGGACGAAAGAGGGGATGCCTTCCAGGGCATCCCCAAGCTTTGACTTTTTGTTGTCCTTGGATTATCTTGGGGGTGCCATGGGCATCCCCAAGCTTAGGCTCTTGCCACTCCTTGTTCCATAATCCATCAAAAGAGTTCACCCAAAACTTGAAAACTTCACAACACAAAACTCAACAGAAATCTCGTGAGCTCCGTTAGAGAAAGAAAACAAAAGACTACTTCAAGGTACTGTAATGAACTAATTCTTTATTTATATTGGTGTTAAACCTACTGTATTCCAACTTCTCTATGGACTATAAACTATTTTACTAGCCATAGATTCATCAAAATAAGCAAACGACACACGTAAAACAGAATCTGTCAAAAAAGAACAGTCTGTAGCAATCTGTAACTAACGCAAACTTCTGGAACTCTAAAACTTCTACCAAAATAGGAAGTACTGGACAATTTGTTTATTGAACAGCAGAAAAAATAATCAACGCAAAATCACGTTCCTGTGATTTAACAAAAGTATATTTGTGCGTGCAAAGTTTCTGTTTTTCAGCAGAATCAAATCAACTATCATCGTAGGTTATCCTATAGGTTCTACTTGGCACAAACACTAATTAAAACATAAAACCACATCAGTACAGAGGCTAGATGGATTATCTATTACTAAACAGAAGCAAAAACAAAAAACACAAAATAAAATTGGGTTGTCTCCCAACAAGCGCTATTGTTTATCGCCCGTAGCTAGGCATAAAAGAAAGGATAGATCTAGGTAGTGTCGTAGTAATAGGATAGATCGGTGAAACTCATTTCATATTCTCTACGTTCGGCAGCAAGCTTTCTTTGAGGTAAGCAAAAGTAATCAAAAGGGCTAAATTTAATAGGGCAAAAATCTCAAAGATCAATTTTAGGAGGTATATGTTCCTCTTTTGGCCCTTCATAATGCACAACCAATTCATCATTATAAGCGTTCTTTTGACAAAACCTTGTGAGTCTACACTCAAGAGAGTATCCTAACTCATTATTTTGAATAGCCAAATCATCATTAAGTTCAGAGATTCTATCAATTAAAATATTGGTTGGCACCTTTTTTCTAAGGTTTTCATTGAAAGCAACATAGTCAAGAGATTGAAAACGCATAATTTCTTCTTGATCAAAGAGGATAGATTCTATGGGAGGATGGCCAGCGTCCACCCTATAATGCGCAAAGATTTCTTTGGCCTCTTTTATTATAAATCTGAATTCATGAGCCAAAAAGATAGTAGTGGCACGCTTAACAGAGGAGCGTTCGATATTAGAAAATTCTAGGAAAATCCTTTGTATAGAAGGGTGCATATGCATAAATTGCCTTTCAAGTTCAACGATAAGCATGGCAATGGCATCAGCAAGACTACTGGTTCTATGAAGAATAGAACTGCCCATAGAGGGTAAAGCACCGGCACAAGTAAAGAAATCTTGAATAACTCCTTTTCCAATAATATTACCACTACCGATTTGAAATCTTTTTGTATGATAGGTAGGGGATTCTTCAGCAGGAGCTTCAGAATTTTCCATGATATTATTATCACCCATGTCGGCAATAATTTCCCCAATTTCAGACATAACGACAAGCAAGCAAACTAACACACAAGCAAACAGAAAGGCAACGGGAAAAAGGCAAACGGAAAAGAGAGGAGGAGATTGAGAAAGAGAGGGCGAATAAATTGGCAAGGGTGAAGTGGGGGAGAGGAAAACGGGAGGCAAATGGCAAATAATGTAATGCGAGAGATAGGGATTGCGATGGGTACTTGGTATGGTTGACTTGCTTGTGAGAGCCTCCCCGGCACGGCGCCAGAAATTCTTCTTGCTACCTCTTGAGCACTGCGTTGGATTTCCCCGAAGAGGAGAGGATGATGCAGCAAAGTAGCGTAAGTATTTCCCTCAGTTTTTGAGAACCAAGGTATCAATCCAGTAGGAGACCACGCACAAGTCCCTCGTACCTACACAAAACGATAGCTACTCGCAACCAACACGATTAGGGGTTGTCAATCCCTTCACGGTCACTTACGAGGGTGAGATCTGATAGAGATGATAAATAATATTTTTGGTATTTTTGATAGATAGATGCAAAGTAAAAAGTAAAAGGAAAAGTAAAAGCAAAGCAGGTAAATAAAGCGATAGAGATTGATATGATGAGAATAGACCCGGGGGCCATAGGTTTCACTAATGGCTTCTCTCAAGAGCATAGATATTCTACGGTGGGTGAACAAATTACTGTTGAGCAATTGACAGAATTGAGCATAGTTATGAGCACATCTAGGCAATGATCATGTATATAGACATCACGTCCAAGACAAGTAGATCGAAACGATTCTGCATCTACTACTATTACTCCACTCATCGACCTCTATCCAGCATGCATCTAGAGTATTAAGTTAAAAACAAAGTAACGCCTTAAGCAAGATGACATGATGTAGAGGGATAAATTCATGCAATATGATAAAAAAACATCTTGTTATCCTCGATGGAAACAATACAATACATGCCTTGCAATCCTTTTTGTCACTGGGTAAGGACACCGCAAGATTGAACCCAAAGCTAAGCACTTCTCCCATTGTAAGAACTACCAATCTAGTTGGCTAAACCAAAAAGGATAATTCGAAGAGACTTTCAAAGATAACTCAATCATACATAAAAGAATTCAGAGAAGAATCAAATATTTTCCATAGGTAATACTGGATCATAAACCCATAATTCATCGGTCTCAACAAACACACCGCAAAAAGAAGATTACATCAAATAGATCTCCACAAGAGAGGGGGAGAACTTTGTATTGAGATCCAAAAAGAGAGAAGAAGCCATCTAGCTACTAGCTATGGACCCGAAGGTCTAAAGTAAACTACTCACACTTCATCGGATGGGCTATGGTGTTGATGTAGAAGCCCTCCATGGTGGATGCCCCCTCCGGCGGAGCTCCGGAACAGGCCCCAAGATGGGATCTCGTGGATACAGAAGGTTGCGGCGGTGGAATTAGGTTTTTGGCTCCTGTTCTGATCGTTCGGGGATACATAGGTATATATAGGAGGAAGGAGTACGTCGGTGGAGCAACAGGGGGCCCACGAGGGTGGAGAGCGCGGCCCCCTACCTCGTGGCTTCCCTGTTGGTTGCTTGACATAGGGTCCAAGTCTCCTGGATCACGTTCGGTGAGAAAATCACGTTCCCGAAGGTTTCATTCTGTTTGGACTCCGTTTGATATTCCGTTTCTTCGAAACACTGAAATAGGCAAAAAAACAGCAATTCTGGGCTAGGCCTCCGGTTAATAGGTTAGTCCCAAAAATAATATAAAAGTGGAAAATAAAGCCCGGTATAGTGCAAAACAGTAGATAAAGTAGCATGGAGCAATCAAAAATTATAGATACGTTGGAGATGTATCACTCCCCGCTTGCCCTCTAAACTCGCTTATTCCCCAAGCGCTGTGTTGATGGTGCGGCTGGGTTACCCACACCCGTATTGATGAGAATCCCATGATAAGGGGACACGATCTCTGCTTTGACAAGACATCCCAATAAAACCACCTCGCAATATGTGCAGTAGCAGGTTGAGAAAAATGGTTCGAATAATGACCGGGCTGTGGCGTGATGTCTCGCCATGAAAAGTTGTCAGCAGATTAGATTTGTGGAATATTGTGCTCTCTACGGCGGTATGTGGAATTTGTTTTTCAGAGCCGGACACGATTCATGTGTTCAAAATCTACCTTGGAGTATTCGGAGGAGAAACCCGCCTTGCAATGCCGAAGACAATCTGCGCGCCGGACTCATCGTCATTGAAGCCTAGATCAGGGGCTACTGAGGGAGTCCAGGATTAGGGGGTCCTCGGACAGCCGGACTATGTACTTGTGCCGGACTGTTGGACTATGAAGATACAAGATTGAGGACTTCATCCCGTGTCCGGGTGGGACTCTCCTTTGCATGGAAGGCAAGCTTGGCAATTCGGATATGTAGATTTCCTTTTCTGTAACTGACTATGTGTAACCCTAGCCCCCTCCGGTGTCTATATAAACCGGAGGGTTTAGTCCGTAGGACAACAACAATCATAACCATAGGCTAGCTTCTAGGGTTTAGCCTCTATGATCTCGTGGTAGATAAACTCTTGTAATACTCATATCATCAAGATCAATCAAGCAGGAAGTAGGGTATTATCTCCATAGAGAGGGCCTGAATCTGGGTAAACATTGTGTCCCTCGCCTCCTGTTACCATTAGCCTTAGACGCCCAGTTCGGGACCCCCTACCCGAGATCCGCCGGTTTTGACACCAACAGTGACCGAGTGACAGGGCCGGTGGGCGGTGGAGCCGCGGAAGTAGCCCCGGTGGACCCCTGTCTAGTAGGGCCATCGGATGTCGAAGCCAGCAAAGGTGTTGCCTGTCACATCCCTAGTTCTGGTATGCAGTAGGCTAGCCCTTCATGTGTGCATCATGTTTAAGTTTCAATTAAAGTTGAAATGGGGATTGATCAAACCCTAGCATCAGAAAGAATCCAACTAGGATCAAAATGAAATATTTTCAATGAACCCAAAATGCCCTTTGGAAATGTTCATCATTTCTGATAAAGGTAAAAACCTCTGCCAAAAATGATGAACATATCTCTAGGTCATTTCTGGATTTTTGAATTAAATCATATTGTATTTGATTTTGGGCATTTAAATACTATAAAATATTTTAAATACTCAAATAATCATAAACTAAAATGTTTACTGTTGGATATATTCTAAACAGTAGCCATGATTAGTTTCATGATTTTTGGAAGTGCCTAGATATTTTTAATAAAGCCCAACAGATACAGAAATAATAGAAAACAGAAACAATAAATAAAAGAGAGAGAGAGAGAGATTTTACCTGGGTCACTTACCTGGCCACAGCCCACCTGGCAGGCCCGGCACTGTGCTGGCCCATGCCAGCCAGCTGCTTCGTCCTCGCCAGGCAGGCACGGAGGGACACCGCGATGCCGCCGCGCTCTCCATGCCACCACCCTGCCTGTCTGCAGTCGTTCGCGCTAGCGCGACGCCTCGAAGCACCTCTGCGGCACCGCTCCGACCCCGTGGACACCTCATTCGCCCCCTGCCTCTCTCCCTCGCCATTCCCCATCTCACCGAGCGCAGCCGTCGCCGCCGACTAGAACCACCACGGCCACAGGCCCTCCCTCGCCTCGCCGACGTGTCCATGGACTCCGCCTCGACGCCCTCGTCCTCCCCGTCGCCTCACTCGACGCCGGACGCCTCAAAATGCCGTCACCGACCTCTTCTTCATCGTCGGCCGCCGCGGGTCCCCATCGTCGACTCGTCGCCATCCGGCCTTCCCCGAGCCCGCTTCGACGTCTGCTGCAACCGCTGTGAGCCACCGAACCTTTTTCCCCCTCTCCGTTCTCGCTCTCGTGCGCCGTAGCCGCCGCACCTTGCTCGCCCGCACGTGCCGCCGCTTGTGACCATCGCCAATGAGCCTCCGGCCACCTAGCGGTCCGGCCATCGTGCTCAACTCCCTTCCCGCGCCACGTAGAGCACATAGGTGCCCCGCACGAGCCTTCCCGGCCACCGTAGCATCGACCCCGAGCTCACCTGAGCTCCGGCGACCGCCAAGGTCGACGCCGGCGACAACTCCGGCCACCCCAGGCCCAACCGCCACCACCACTCGACGCGCGCGAGCTCCAGCTCCACGTAGCCGCTCTCCCCGGTCGATTTGGTCACCGGAGGAGGAAACCCGCACCCCTCCACCGTCCCTGGCCCTGCCGGCGACGAGCCCCGGGTCAACTCCGGCGTGTTTGACCCGGGTTGACCCAGTTTGACTTCCCCAGAGCCACTGACATGCGGGCCCCGCCCGGCTAATTAAGTTAGGTTAGTATTAACTAAGCTAGGTTAGTTTAGTTAGACACTGACACTCGGGGCCCACCGGTCAGTTTGACCTGGGCCGCCGGTTGACCTGCTGACGTCACTAATACTTATGCTGACGCAGTAATAAGTATTTTCTGGATTTATTTAATTCAGGAAATTCCAAAAAATGTCCTAAACTTCTAAAAATCATATAAAATCAACCGTAACTCAGAATGAAATAATTTATATATGAAAAATGATCAGAAAAATCCAATCTATCCATCTGTACCATTTTCATGCATGTTAGAGCAACTCATAGCTGCTGTTTAACACAAATCATATAAATGGCATTTAAATATCCACATATGGAGTTTGAATTTGAATCTTTGATTCAAACCAACTTCATTTAATCTGGTTGCTAGTTGCATTAGCTCAAACCACAGCATATTACCATGTCACACTCATGCATCATATTGTTGCATTGCATTGATTGTGTTCTTTCTCTGTTGCCGGTGTTTGTCCCTCCTCAGTAGACGTTGTTCCGATGATGAGTTCGATGACACTGATGAAGAACTATACTATCTTCAGAGGTGTCAGGCAAGCAAAACCCCCTTGTTCATTCCGATACAATCCTACTCTCACGCTCCTGCTCTCTTTTACTGCATTAGGACAACACCGATTCATCTGTTACTTGCTGCGGTAGCTGAACCCCTTTATCCTCTGCACGACCTGTCATTGCCATAGTAAATAGATAAAACCCACTAGCATGAGTAGGAGTTGTTTGAGCCCTGATGTGCCTACTCATTCATGCTTGTTTGTCATTCCTGCTACTGCTTAGAGTTGAGTCAGGTCTGATTCATCGGGGATGAATTGGAGGTGTGCGAACATGTCCTACTGTGTGTGAGCTAAATGTGTGAACACGATTTGGTAAAGGTGGCGGTCAGAGGCCATGTAGGAGTACATGGTGGGTTGTCTCATTGCAGCCGTCCTCAGCAACTGAGTTCTGTGTTTGTGATCCATGAACAGTTACTACCACACATTGGGCTCCGGGCGCTCCAAGCTCTCTCGACTTATTAATCAACATGATCTCTGTCCAGGAGTTGCAACTAGTTTCTGGTGTTTGTAGGTAGTGTTAGTAGTCTACCAAGTGGCACCAGGTACAGGTGGGCTTGGGACAGACTAGGCACAGTGGCACGGTGTACCAAGTGGCACCCGGATGGTGGGCTTGGGAACCCTGCTCACATTGTTTGGGGCCGTGAGCGACACCCCGGCTAGATCTCCTTGCGGATGGAACCCGAATAGGCGATAAACCTGGATGAGAGACTTGTGTGGTTAGTCAGGTCGTGGCCGACACCCTCGCTGGGCTTCCGCTTGAAGGTTGCCGAGTACATGTCGTGTAAACGGCGGTAAGTGGTGAGAGCGTGTGTGAAGAAGTACACCCCTACAGGGTTAATATGATCTATTCGAATAGCCGTGTCCGCGGTAAAGGACTTCTGGGTTGCCTGTACAGTTCATAGACAAGTGAAAGTAGATACTTTAAAATACGCAAGATAAGCGTGAGTGCTATGGATGGCGTTCTCGTAGGGAGACGGGAGTGGATCCATAGTGGTGTATTGATATGGTGAATATGTGGACTCGTGTGCGCCACCTCAAAAGAGTTACTTGCAGTCGTAGTTCAGGATAGCCACCGAGTCAAAGCTGGCTTGCTGCAGTTAAACCCCACCATCCCCTTGTTGATAATGATGCATATGTAGTTAGATCTGATGCAAGTCTTGCTGGGTACATTTGTACTCACGTTGCTTAATTTATGTTTTTGCAGAGAGACTTCAGTCTCGCTAGTAGTTCCACGTGGACTTCGACGTTTAGCTTGTTACCTCAGCTACGATCTTGTGCCCTCGGCAGGATCTGATAGACAGTCAGGATTCTTAGCCTTTTTCTTTTGTAGATTTCTGTACTCAGACATGTTAAGCTTCCGCTTGTGCTTGACTTGTTTGCTCTGAATGTTGGGTCATGAGACCCATGATTGTAATATCTCGCTCCTCGGAGCCTATTGAATAAAATGCTTGAGTTGTAGAGTCATGTTGTGATGCCATCTTGTATTTGCACATATCGAGCATATTGTGTGTATGTTATTGAAATGCTTGGTATGTGTGGGATCTGACTATCTAGTTGTTTATCCTTAGTAGCCTCTCTTACCGGGAAATGTCTCCTTGTGTTTCCACTGAGCCATGGTAGCTTGCTACTGCTCCGGAACACTTAGGCTAGCCCGCATGTGTCCTTCTTCGTTCATGTGTCTGTCCCCTCGGGGAAATGTCACGCGATGAATTCTGGAGTCCTGTTAGCCCGCTACAGCCCGGTTCACCGGAGTCCTGCTAGCCCAGTGCTACAGCCTGGATTCACTCACTGATGACCGACACGTTCGTTGTTGGGTCATGTATGCCTGTCCCTGTAAGTTAGTGCAACTTTGGGTTCACGACTAGCCATGTCAGCCCGGGTTCTTTGTCATATGGATGCTAGCGGCACTATCATATATGTGAGCCAAAAGGCGCAAACGGTCCCGGGCCAGGTAAGGTGGCACCCGTGGGAATACCGTGCGTGAGGCCGCAAAGTGATATGATGTGTTACATGCTAGATCAGTGTGACTTAGGATCGGGGTCCTGAGAGCTTTGGTATCAGAGCTTGACTGCCTGTAGGTTTACCAAGCCAAAATGGTCGAAGTTGAGTCTAGAAATTCTTTAGTTATATAAGTGAATTGATTGTGGGATGGAACGTAAGGCTCTTTTTACTCCTTATACCTTATGCCTTCTGATCCGAGTCATCTTATCTTTTCTACGGGGTTAAGAACTAGGCTTTCTCTTCTTTCTATCAGGATCACGTGTTACTTATCCGTAGACTTATAGAGTTGTTGGACTTAAGCCTTGGTTTAGTTCCTACTACTTCCGTATGTTAACTGTTGATCTCGAAACCTTGATATTGTGCTTCTGAGTGGTTATGCCACCATTTTTGTAGCATGTCTCAAATCTTTTTGAGCATTTACAGCCGTTATGCTTTTCGAGTCATCCCAGGTTTCTAGATAGTCTGATACATTTGCAAAATCCTTTCCCTCTGGTTTCGATGTTCATTTAGACCAGGTTAATCACACTAATTGCTGAGTTGAGGTACTCTATTGCCTCGACATATATGTTGGAGTTATTATTATGACCCTAGGTGTCTAGAGTATCACCTAGTAATCCAGCCATGCTTTGTGTTCCCAGTGTGATGATTCTGGCCATCATTCTCGAAAGCATCCCGTGATGCCACTTAGTAGTAGGTATTCTACTCCTGGGTTTTGAACCCGAGATTCACCCTACTTGCTTCATGTTGATAGTTTTTGCTCGTTCCTTTAGGTTATTAGCAACCTTTGCAATAGTCCTCGAAGTTCGTGGTATTTCCTTCTTCCAAATACTATGAACCACTTTATGGCAAAAGTTTGTTGGATCAAAAGATCACAACAGGAGTGCCCTCGATGAGTTCTCCATTCTATATTGCGACTCTGCCAGTTCTACTTTTCTGCATGGGTTATCCGGAAGAAACTTGTTGAACTTGTTTCGACATACTAACCTATGCATCCACTACTCAGAAACCGTATGTTCCTTTGAGTTGTCCCGCTTTACTTGTCTTTCGACCCTCGTCTACCAATTGATAGTCAAGAGTATGCGTGCAATCGTTCATCGATGTTTATTATTCTTGTGTTCCGTCAAGCCATTCTATCCCAGAATGACTAGGAGAAATGAACTCCAGTACCTCATCCATATCTAGGATTGGGTCAAAGTAGTCATACTCCACAGATCAAATACTAATCCAGTTTTTGTTCTGTTCTACCCTGAAGTATTACCCTCTTTATGTCAAGAAAGTCATAGGAATTACACATCATCTTATGAATTCTTGGTGCAGTGATACTTCTCGCCATCATTATTCATTTCTCGGTCCCCGTGTTGTTGAACCGGAATGCCGACAAGTGAATCGTGATGTGCGAAATCAATACTGCTAGCAACCCCGTTGCTTGGTAGTTAAAGGACAATAATTTCATTCTTAGCGTATTCGTTCTTGAATCATCATTCTAAGATAGATCATGCTACCTAGTCCTTATTTCCGGTGCACTCTTCGATCAATGAGTTAGGATAGTGTCAATCCTTGCTTATTCGATCATATCGTCTTGCCCTGAAAAGCAAGATTGTTCTCGAGTTTAGTAGCATATCGGTGGTTCATGATTTTCCAAATATCTTCTCGGTAGTATCACCAGGTCGTCACCTGACTGTTATGTTGAGCTCGTGATCAAGTTGGTTTTCTTATAAACCACCCCTTCTCCAAGAATCTGTGTTGGATACCCCTGAGCTAGTTGGTTAAGCTAAACGACAACTTGGAGAGTTGGAAGATAAAAGCTTACCTAACTTAGTCGTTCCAAAGGGATATCCTTGTGTGTGTGTGTTGAAGAAAGGTGATATTCTCATCGATTGGTCCTCGTGATCAGTTGTTGGATCTGTTGTCTTGTCAAAACTTTGATATGAGTGTGGGCTATCCTCAAATCAAATCGGAACCAACGATATTCGTAATGTTGTCTTACTCATGGTTGATTCCTCGAGCATACACCATTACATCCTTTGGTCTAACCAATACTATTACATTGTTCACATAACGGTGGAAGTCCAGTGATATGGAAATTCCGATGAGTTGTTGTTGAGCCCATCAGCAACATTTTGTATCCTCCATGATTTGTGTTGAACATCCAGCTAGTGTTGGAAACTTGTGTAAGCATTTCTTCGTGTTTCGTTCATGAAGCATATGTTTGGATGAAAGAAGTGACTACCTATGATTCACGTGTACTTGGTGAAAGTTGCTGCCGTGAATTCGAGAAAGTTGTCTTGCCTCCTCTGGAATCATCTCAAGTCAGTCATGCATGTGTGAAGTATACATTGGTTTGTGAGACTAGCTACCTTCATTCCATATGTATCCCTAGCATACTAAGCCACTAATTGATTTGTTCAGGGAGAAGAAGTTCCTTCTTAAGAGCATGCCTTATGTAAGGACTTTGATATCCTCGATGATGGTTCCCCACCTGAACTCGGTAGTGTTTTATTATAAGACTACTACGTGGTCATGCTTGTCTGGGACAACATGTTCACATGTATGTAGCAGAACCAGCTCATGTTTTGGAGCTTGCTATCGTAGTCCATTTCCGAGAATCTCGCAACGTCGTCTCATCGATTGTGTTGCAAACTTTCATTTCCGTTCTAGACTTGATGAGTCTGGAATATCCTGTTACCAACCAGATCTGAATCTCAGGCAGATATGATGGTTGGAACGTTTTCCCAAGAACTATAATATTTGTCTCTTTATAAATCGGTAAAGTGGATGTCGTGGCCAGCACACCCAGCCGAAAGACCTATTATTGTAGTATCTTGCTTGAAGAAGTTGGCCACACCCCATAAGGACTTCGTAGGATTTACCCCCTAGTTGTGCCTTATGATTTTTGGTGTTCCCGAAGTCCGACCTTTTACTTGATGTTCTAGATATCAAACCATATCTATGAAAGGGTTACAGTAGCACATCAAGGAGAACATCAGAAGCAGAGTGCTAAATGTCTCTCGGTCGATCATCCAGATTTTGCTTCCTTGGCCTCGCTAAGGTGAAATCTGAGAAAGTGTTATCTTCCTTTGCATCTGCATCGTCCATCACTACTCATCATGGTAGTATGTTGTGTTGCCAGGATCCTTGACACGGATATTGGTAAAGCCTTGATGAATATGGAAATGCTCAAGTTCTTGAGAGCACGCACAAGCGCTAGGTGTTATCATCGGCACTAACTGGATTGCTCTCAGTTTCCTCGATTATGCTATAACCTTTCAAACAGTGGACTCACTCTCTACTGTTGAGCTTCTCCCCAGTTACTAAAATCATCCCTTGTGTTGCTTTCAACAAGGTAATCCACATCATCCATTCTAGTCTGGGTATGCCATTCCTTTGCACCCCGCAAATCGATTGTTGGTGAATTTCCTTAGGCTGGTATAAAGAGTTTTGATGATTTTAGAATCAAAGGTAATTCTTTTTGCCACCTAAGGGGATATATCTACGAGTCACCATCCCTAAGGTGTCTTGTTGTGGTATCATGACAACTCAACTCCTCGCTACATTGACAACTGTTCACCACCCTCTTAAGTGTGGAATTGTTGTCTACCTAGTGAACCTTCGACATCTGTTCCACTCCATTCATTTAGATGAATGTTTCGTGTCTCAGCTCGAGAGAGGTTGCTATGTCTCATTCCGTGAGTTAATCCTGAGTTGTTCGATCTTCGAGAAGATCGACCCTTCTAGAGTCTCCTTCTTCTCTCCATGTCATGTTGGAAGGAGTTCTCAGAGCAAGACTTCAAGACAATGATGGTGATCGAATCAACGTTCTTTGAAGTGCCACTTGGATCGTGAAGATTATGTTAGTTTGCGATCCCCCTTCATCTTACCCTACGCTTGAATCTCGGGACAAGATTCTTGTTTAGTAGGGGTGAGTTGTCACATCCCTAGTTCTGGTATGCAGTAGGCTAGCCCTTCATGTGTGCGTCATGTTTAAGTTTATTTAAAGTTGAAATGGGGATTGATCAAACCCTAGCATCAGAAAGAATCCAACTAGGATCAAAATGAAATATTTTCAATGAACCCAAAATGCCCTTTGGAAATGTTCATCATTTCTGATAAAGGTAAAAACCTCTGCCAAAAATGATGAACATATCTCTAGGTCATTTCTGGATTTTTGAATTAAATCATATTGTATTTGATTTTGGGCATTTAAATATTATAAAATATTTTAAATGCTCAAATAATCATAAACTAAAATGTTTACTGTTGGATATATTCTAAACAGTAGCCATGATTAGTTTCATGATTTTTGGAAGTGCCTAGATATTTTTAATAAAGCCCAACAGATACAGAAATAATAGAAAACAGAAACAATAAATAAAAGAGAGAGAGAGATTTTACCTGGGCCACTTACCTGGCCGCAGCCCACCTGGCAGGCCCGGCACTATGCTGGCCCATGCCAGCCAGCTGCTTCGTCCTCGCCAGGCAGGCACGGAGGGACACCGCGATGCCGCCGCGCTCGCCACGCCACCACCCTGCCTGTCTGCCGTCGTCCGCGCCAGCGCGACGCCTCGAAGCACCTCTGCGGCACCGCTCCGACCCCGTGGACACCTCATTCGCCCCCTGCCTCTCTGCCTCGCCATTCCCCATCTCACCGAGCGCAGCCGTCGCCGCCGACTAGAACCACCACGGCTAGAGGCCCTCCCTCGCCTCGCCAACGTGTCCATAGACTCCGCCTCGACGCCCTCGTCCTCCCCGTCGCCTCACTCGACGCCGGACGCCTCAAAACACCGTCACCGACCTCTTCTTCATCATCGGCCGCCGCGGATCCCCATCGTCGACTCGTCGCCATCCGGCCTTCCTCGAGCCCGCTTCGACGTCTGCTGCAACCGTCGTGAGCCACCGAACCTTTTCCCCCTCTCCGTTCTCGCTCTCGTGCGCTGTAGCCGCCGCACCTTGCTCGCCCGCATGGCCGCCGCCTATGATCACCGACGACGAGCCTCCGGCCACCTAGCGGTCCGGCCGTCGTGCTCAACTCCCTTCCCGCGCCACGTAGAGCACATAGGTGCCCCGCACGAGCCTCCCCGGCCACTGTAGCGTCGACCCCGAGCTCACCCGAGCTCCGGCGACCGCCAAGGTCGACGCCGGCGACAACTCCGGCCACCCCTGGCCCAACCGCCCACACCACTCAACACGCGCGAGCTCCAGCTCCACGTAGCCGCTCTCCGCCGTCGATTTGGTCACCGGAGGAGGAAACCCGCACCTCTCCGCCGTCCCTGGCCCTGCCGGCGACGAGCCCCGGGTCAACTCCAGCGAGTTTGACCCGGGTTGACCCAGTTTGACTTCCCCAGAGCCACTGACATGTGGGCCCCGCCCGACTAATTAAGTTAGGTTAGTATTAACTAAGCTAGGTTAGTTTAGTTAGACACTGACACTCGGGGCCCACCGGTCAGTTTGACCTGGGCCGCCGGTTGACCTGCTGACGTCACTAATACGTCATGCTGACACAGTAATAAGTATTTTCTGGATTTATTTAATTCAGGAAATTCCAGAAAATGTCCTAAACTTCTAAAAATCATATAAAATCAACCGTAACTCAGAATGAAATAATTTATATATGAAAAATGATCAGAAAAATCCAATCTATCCATCTGTACCATTTTCATGCATGTTAGAGCAACTCATAGCTGCTGTTTAACACAAATCATATAAATGGCATTTAAATATCCACATATGGAGTTTGAATTTGAATCTTTGATTCAAACCAACTTCATTTAATCTGGTTGCTAGTTGCATTAGCTCAAACCACAGCATATTACCATGTCACACTCATGCATCATATTGTTGCATTGCATTGATTGTGTTCTTTCTCTTTTGCCGGTGTTTGTCCCCCCTCAGTAGACGTTGTTCCGATGATGAGTTCGATGACACCGATGAAGAACTATACTATCTTCAAAAGTGCCAGGCAAGCAAAACCCCCTTGTTCATTCCGATACAATCCTACTCTCTCGCTCCTGCTCTCTTTTACTGCATTAGGACAACAACGATTCATCTGTTACTTGTTGCGGTAGATGAACCCCTTTATCATCTGCATCACCTATCATTGCCATAGTAAATAGATAAAACCCACTAGCATGAGTAGGAGTTGTTTGAGCCCTGATGTGCCTACTCATTCATGCTTGTTTGTCATGCCTGCTACTGCTTAGAGTTGAGTCAGGTCTGATTCATCGGGGATGAATTGGAGGTGTGCGAACATGTCCTACTGTGTGTGAGCTAAATGTGTGAACACGATTTGGTAAAGGTAGCGGTGAGAGGCCATGTAGGAGTACATGGTGGGTTGTCTCATTGCAGCCGTCCTCAGGAACTGAGTTCTGTGTTTGTGATCCATGAACAGTTACTACCACACATTGGGCTCCGGGCGCTCCAAGCTCTCTTGACTTATTAATCAACATGATCTCTGTCCAGGAGTTGCAACTAGTTTCTGGTGTTTGTAGGTAGTGTTAGTAGTCTACCAAGTGGCACCCGGTACAGGTGGGCTTGGGACAGACTAGGCACAGTGGCACGGTGTACCAAGTGGCACCCGGATGGTGGGCTTGGGAACCCTGCTCACATTGTTTGGGGCCGTGAGCGACACCCCGGCCGGATCTCCTTGCGGATGGAACCCGAATAGGCGATAAACCTGGACGAGAGACTTGTGTGGTTAGTCAGGTCGTGGCCGACACCCTCGCTGGGCTTCCGCTTGAAGGTTGCCGAGTACATGTCGTGTAAACGGCGGTAAGTGGTGAGAGCGTGTGTGAAGAAGTACACCCCTGCAGGGTTAATATTATCTATTCGAATAGCCGTGTCCACGGTAAAGGACTTCTAGGTTGCCTGTACAGTTCATAGACAAGTGAAAGTGGATACTTTAAAATACGCAAGATAAGCGTGAGTGCTATGGATGGCGTTCTCGTAGGGAGACGGGAGCGGATCCATAGTGGTGTATTGATATGGTGAATATGTGGACTCGTGTGCGCCACCTCAAAAGAGTTACTTGCAGTCGTAGTTCAGGATAGCCACCGAGTCAAAGCTGGCTTGCTGCAGTTAAACCCCACCATCCCCTTGTTGATAATGATGCATATGTAGTTAGATCTGATGTAAGTCTTGCTGGGTACATTTGTACTCACGTTGCTTAATTTATGTTTTTGCAGAGAGACTTCAGTCTCGCTAGTAGTTCCACGTGGACTTCGACGTTTAGCTTGTTACCTCAGCTACGATCTTGTGCCCTCGGCAGGATCTGATAGATAGTCAGGCTTCTCAGCCTTTTTCTTTTGTAGATGTCTATACTCAGACATGTTAAGCTTCTGCTTGTGCTTGACTTGTTTGCTCTGAATGTTGGGTCATGAGACCCATGATTGTAATATCTCGCTCCTCGGAGCCTATTGAATAAAATGCTTGAGTTGTAGAGTCATGTTGTGATGCCATGTTGTAGTTGCACATATCGAGCATATTGTGTGTATGTTATTGAAATGCTTGGTATGTGTGGGATCTGACTATCTAGTTGTTTATCCTTAGTAGCCTCTCTTACCGGGAAATGTCTCCTTATGTTTCCACTGAGCCATGGTAGCTTGCTACTGCTCCGGAACACTTAGGCTGGCCGGCATGTGTCCTTCTTTGTTCCTGTGTCTGTCCCCTCGAGGAAATGTCACGCGATGAATTCCGGAGTCCTGTTAGCCCGCTACAGCCCGGTTCACCGGAGTCCTACTAGCCCAGTGCTACAGCCTGGATTCACTCGCTGATGACCAACACGTTCGTTGTTGGGTCATGTATGCCTGTCCCTATAAGTTAGTGCCACTTTGGTTCATGACTAGCCATGTCAGCCCGGGTTCTTTGTCATATGGATGCTAGCGGCACTATCATATACGTGAGCCAAAAGGCGCAAACGGTCCCGGGCTAGGTAAGGTGGCACCCGTGGGAATACCATGCGTGAGGCCGCAAAGTGATATGATGTGTTACATGCTAGATCAGTGTGACTTAGGATCGGGGTCCTGACACTGCCGGCGATGAAGGAGCCAGCGGAGATGCTGACGTCATAGCAGCCGGGGACACACCCGACGAAGAGACCGGGGCGGAGGCCGGTGAAGCCAGTAAGGCCGCCGAGGGCGACGGGGCCGGCGCAGAAGCCGGCGAGGCCGGCATGGCCGGCGTAGAGGCCGGTGAGACCGGTGAAGCCGCCGAGGCCAACGCAGAGGCCGGCGAGCCCGATGAAGCCGACGAGGCCGGCACAAAGGCCAATGAGCCCGGTGAAGCAGTGGTCAGCGGCCGTAGCACTGCGCGGCCGAGGGGTGCACCACGTCGTGGCATGGAGCCAGGGCGAACAGAGTTGGCCAGAGAGGGGTCGGTGCTGATGAATAAGCCACATGTTGTTCCTATTTAAGCGGGAAACAAAACTCATCGAAATAAACATGTCGAGATGTGATGACATGGTGAGAGACCGGATCATAGCATCTATAGCCCTTTGTGTTAGTCGGGTAATCAAGGAAGACACACGGGAGGGAACGAGGAGCAAGTTTAGGAGGGGAGGTGGCGGCAATACTAGGGTAACAAAGACAACCGAAAATACGAAGACCATTGTATGAGGGCGGAGACCCAAAGAGAAGGTGGTGGGGTGTAAAGTTCCAGCGAGTGCGACATGGAGGAATGTTAATAAGGAGGGCGGCAGTAGCGAGAGCATCGGGCCAGAAGCGAGGAGGCATGTAGGCATGTAAGAGTAGGGTGCGGACGCAATCGTTAAGAGTGCGAAGGTTGCGTTCAGCCTGACCGTTCTGTTGTGAAGTGTAAGGACATGTGAGCCGGAAAATTGTGCCATGCGTGAAGAGAAGATTGCGGATGGTGGTGTTGTTGAATTCTTTCCTGTTATCACTTTGCAAGGCGAGGATGGGATTACCAAATTGCGTAGACATGTAAGAGTAGAAGGCGGTAAGTGTGGCAGCAACATCAGACATCTTACGCAATATAAAGGTCCACACAAAATGAGAGTAGTCATCCAGGATAACAAGATAATATGAAAACCAGTATTACTAGCAACAGGAGAGGTCCAGGCATCACTATGGATTAACTCAAAGGGTAGTGACGCAAAAGTGGATGAAGCACTAAAGGGAAGGCGAACATGTTTGCCTAGACGGCATGCGTGACAAGAATGCGCATCCATTTTATTACATGTAAAAGAAAAATCCCTAATTATTTGACGAAGTGCGGTGGAGCTAGGATGACCAAGACGGGCGTGCCAAAGATCGACGCCGGCAGAAAGAGCGAGCGGTCCAACATGTGTGGATGATGGTGGCTGGATGGAGTACATATCACCGGGCTGTCACAACGGTGAAGAACCATCCGGGTGAGGGCGTCCTTAACAGAAAACCCACTTCGTCAAATTCCATAGTTATAGAGTTATCATGAGAAAACTTACAAACACAGACTAAGTTCTGAATTAGTTCAGGAGAAACAAGAACATTATTGAGATAAAGTGGTCTAGAGGTGGAGGGAAAGCGAGTAGAACCAACATGATTGATAGGATGACCAACACCATTACCGACAATGATACGAGAAGAAGTGTGGATAGGAGATGTGGAAGAAAGATTACCCGGATAAGCGGCCATGTGCGAAGATGCACCGGTGTCCATAAACTAGTCGCCACCACCGGAGTAAGACCCGATCGGGGGCTGTTGGTGAAGCGCAGCGAGTAGGGCCGGGTCATAAGAGACTGGTGTGGGGTAGCCCGAGTAGCCAGGGGCTCCAGCGCTAGGGTTCAGCGCGCCATAGCCAACCGGAGCGGAGGAGTAGTAGGGCTACGGGACAACCGGGCTCGGCTGCTGTCCGGCGAAGAAGGCCTGGTGGCGGGACGGCCCGGGCCCTAGAAGACTCGGAGTGGGCGGGCGTGGTACGGGCATGGTGTAGGCATGCACAAACCCAGTTCAGGGGTTGTGGCCGCCCCCCAGGGCGGCGTCGGCTGATGCGGCTGAGGAGGCCCGGAGTGTTGCTGCTGCTGGCCTTGGGCGCGCTGCTGTCCGTTGTCGTGGCCGCGGCACTGCTGCTGTGGCTATTGTTGGGGAGGAACCACGAGAGTAGCGGGAGCCGAGGGCCACGGCTGGAATGGGGCGCCGTAGGCGCCGGTCAGCGCAGGAGGGGTCGTGAGCCGAGGCAATTGGTAAGGCACCGGGAAGCCGGGAGGCGTGCCCGTGGGGTGTGCAGGTCCGCCACGCACGTAGCCGGCGGCGAAGGCGGTGTGAACGGTGCGGGAGCGAAGAAGCTTCAAACGGCGTTCCTCGAGACAGAGATACGCCACCGCCCGCTCGAAGGTATGGTTCGCCATGGCGGCATTGCCGAGGTCCTCATTGAGCTCGGCGTAGAGGGTCTTGAGACGCATGCAGTAGTCGTTGACGGAGGAGTCGTTTTGATGACAACCAAAGAACTCCTGCTGCAGGAAGATGATCTGTTGGAGCTTGTTGTCGGTGAAGAGGTCGACGATCTTGTTCCACATCATGCATGCATCGTCCTTGTCATGAAAGATGGTGTTGAAGATGTCCTTGTACATGGTGAGGAAGAGCCACTGGATGATGGTGGCATCGATCACCAACCAGTCGGTGTCGCGGTTCAGGACGAACAAGTGGTGGTGTCGTCGATGTGATCCTGCAGGTTATACTCACAAAAGAGGAGATTGAAGTATGTCTTCCACGCATAAAAATTCGCCTCTTTGTGGGAGAGGATAACCGGAATGCGACGTTCGATAGGATCATCACGGATGTAGGCAGGGGGGGGGTGGGTGGCGGGGGAACCGGCGCAGGAGTTGAAGGGGTTCAGTCGGGGAACCTGTGGTGTCAAGGCGAGGGAGCGCTTGGACAGATCGGACCCAGACATGGCGAAGGGTTCGGCTGGCGTGGCCGCGTGGGGTTAGGGTTTTGGGGTGCAGCGAGCGGCTAGAGGGAAGCAGCGGGGGTTAGGGCGG
>NC_041383.1:641592934-641617328 GCF_002162155.2 Triticum dicoccoides | reverse complement strand
CGGTGTCGCGGTTCAGGACGAACAAGTGGTGGTGTCGTCGATGTGATCCTGCAGGTTATACTCACAAAAGAGGAGATTGAAGTATGTCTTCCACGCATAAAAATTCGCCTCTTTGTGGGAGAGGATAACCGGAATGCGACGTTCGATAGGATCATCACGGATGTAGGCAGGGTGGGGGTGGGTGGCGGGGGAACCGGCGCAGGAGTTGAAGGGGTTCAGTCGGGGAACCTGTGGTGTCAAGGCGAGGGAGCGCTTGGACAGATCGGACCCAGACATGGCGAAGGGTTCGGCTGGCGTGGCCGCGTGGGGTTAGGGTTTTGGGGTGCAGCGAGCGGCTAGAGGGAAGCAGCGGGGGTTAGGGCGGGCAGGTTCTAGTGACAAGGTTGCGGGGCGAGTGGAGGGAGGCAACAGAGCGCGGCAAAAGGGAGCAGTGCCGGTGAGATCGCAAGGCAGAGGAAGGCTACGGCGGCGACGGGAGGGCCAGCGACGCGGGGTAGCGATGGGCGGGCTAGCGGCAGCGGCAGCTAGTTAGCGACGGGAGGCACTAGGGTTGGAGGATCAACGGGAGGCTGATACCATGTAGAAGATATGTGCAACTCGCGATGTATTGGTCGGGTGCATATGCACGTATATATAAGTACCTAGGGGAGTCATGTCCTCAACTATACAAGAAAGGAGGAGGGCTTGTTGTACAAGAAACACACATGCAATATCTACATCTCAACAGTAACAGCACAACACATATTTTCATCTTACGTGACGAAATTTTCATAGTACCTCGGCCCCATTCAATCTAATCTACATAGGAGACAACGAATTAGTGCATTTCCTTTTGTAGTCATTATATTTCTTCTTAAAAACAACATCTACACATTTATCGTGTAGACCGTAGCACATTAAAAACTGTTAACGAGCCCTCGCGAACCTTATGAGCTTTAAACGAACCGAGCCGAGCCTTAACGAGCATGAGCGTAACGAGTCGAGCATCGTGTTAATCCACCCTGCCTCCCACGCCGCTCTCACGGAGCTGCGCCTCCAAGTGTCTACACCTCCACAACACACCAACATCAGCAGAGCTCAACCTAGGACAAGAGAACAGGCCCAACTTCCTCGCAGGCTGGAACACTCAAGGAACCAAACCTTCCAAGTAGACGGCTATTACCCCTGGATAAAGAGAGATAAAGTAGACCTAGCACCACAACCAAAACATAACCTGTCTCATTGCATCGTTACAAGCATTAATCCACAAGTGCCAGTTCAGAAACTGCAAATAATGCTAGAAAGACAGCAAAACAAAACTTCCGGAGTGCACTACATAAGCTTCAATACTCCCCAGCAACAGAAAAAAGGATGTAGCAGAGCACCAATCCATGGAAGATCTTCAGTATCAGCCACCGTCGATCCTAAGTTGTAAGAACTCCAGGACGCCACCCTTTCGAGGCATGGAAGACTTCACTTGTTACTCGCTCTAGAAGTTTTACCGCCCACTTCATTTCCTTTAGGTATTCGCCTTTTTTCTGCAAAATAGACCAAGACTCAATCAGGTGACAAGATCTATGAAGAATGCTCGTGGGTTCACGGGTGGTGCCATCCTCCGGCGGCAGGCTCTGACCAGCATTGACTTCCTCATCCTCGTTTCTTGATTCGGCGGCTATGAGTTTGCTCAGCCTCAGGCCAAGGAGAAACCCCCGCTCAGTTTACCGATGCTGGCAGCGGCGGCGTCTACGGATGTCGTTTCCTCCTTGGAGGCGTTGTCATGGCCCTCGATTGTGCCCCTCTTCGAGCTTAGGGGAAACCCTAGGTCCAGTCCCTCCGGACCGGATGGCGACAACGTCACAGTGTCGTCTTCCTTCTTGAAGGCGCCATCTTGCTCCCTCGCGGTGTCCCCGTCCTTGGCTAAGGTGATGTTGGTGTTCTTGTTGGGTTTGGGATCACCGCACTTGGTTTGGGCTTGGTTGGTTTAGCTGTGTTGTATCCTCTGTTCGGGCCGAGCATCTCTTGTCTCTCTGCTCTAGACGCCATGTTCACGCCTGCATGTGTTCGTGTCATGTGTTGTACCCCCATCTGTACTCTTTCTGCTCCTTTTATCAATGCAATGATACTCAAGCTTTGCATATTTGCAAAAGAAGGATTTATGAAGAATCACAAAAGGGTCAAGTCCAAATTTGCTCTTCTATGGACAATCTGGACCTGTAGAAATTTGGACTTGCGTTCAAAGCAAACATCATTTCTACAAGTCCAAATTGACCATAGAAGAGAAAAAATTCCAACACACAATTTCTTTCTGTTCTCCTTGCCAAATCTGCAAATCCAAGTAGTTAGCAAGGTTTTCATGTCATCAGGTAGCATCCCTAGACCAAAAGAATTCTGAAGTATACACCACAAAAACTTTGCAACTGAGCATTTTAGAAACAGGTGGTCAACTGTTTCCTCTTGCCCATCAAACACATGCTCGCAGTCTCCAGACCACGGACCACCCATCCTCAGGTGGTTATCTTTGGTGAGAATGCTACTTCTCTTTATCAGCCAAACAAAATTTTAATTTTTGGAGGAACTTTTATCTTCGACATATATTTGAAAGGAAAGTTTAGATTATTAACAATCAGCTGGCTATAGAAGGATTTGACATAGTATTTACCACTAGCACTAAGGGACCATATTAATTCATCTTTTATAATCAATTAAGGACACATCAACACATTCCTGCTTGATTTCTTCCCATTGTGCTAAGGTATCCCCCACAAAGTCCACCTAAAGCAGGACTTGTCCCACCCTTTTGTAATCGCATATGTCAGTTTAATGTTCTTTGCGAAACAAAGATTATATAATCTGGGATGAGATTGATTAAGTGGTTTGTCACCTTCCCACCAGGGTGTGCCATGGAGGGGGGAGTCCTACTAGGACTCCACTCCTAGTAGGATCCCCCCCCCTTTTTCCTTCTTACGGAGAGGGGGAAAGGGGAAAGAGGTGGAGAGGGAGAAGGAAAGAGGGGGGGGACCCCTTGTCCAATTCAGATTGGCTTGGGGGGGCGCATGCCACCTCCCGTGGCGTGCCCTCTCCTCTCCACTAAGGCCCATGTGGCCCATTAACTTTCCCGGGGGGGGGGGGTCCGGTAACCTCCCGGTACTCCAAAAAAGCCCCGAACCTCTTCGGAACCATTCCGGTGTTCGTATATAACCTTCCAATATATCAATCTTTAGCTCTCGACCATTTGAAGGCTCCTCGTCATGTCTGTGATCTCATCTGGGACTCCGAACAACCTTCGGTCACTAAAATACATAACTCATATAATACAAATCGTCATCGAATGTTAAGCTTGCGGACCCTATGGGTTCGAGAACTATGTAGACATGACCGAGACACCTCTCTGGTCAATAACCAATAGTGGAACCTAGATGCTCACATTGGTTCCCACATATTCTACAAAGATCTTTATTGGTCGAACCGCAATGTCAATATAGTTATTCCCTTTGTCATCGGTATGTTACTTGCCCGAGATTCGATCGTCGGTATCTTCATACCTAGTTCAATCTCGTTACCGGCAAGTCTCTTTACTCGTTCCATAGTGCATCATCCCATGAACAACTCATTAGTCACATTGCTTGCAAGGCTTCATATGATGTGCATTACCGAGAGGGCCCAGAGATCTGATACTTAGAGTGACAAATCCTAATCTCGATCTATGTCAACCCAACAAACACCTTCAGAGATACCTGTAGAGCATCTTTATAATCACCTAGTTACGTTGTGACGCTTGATAGCACATAAGGCATTTCTCCGGTGTCCGGGAGTTACACAATCTCATAGTCGGATGAATATATATTTGACATGAAGAAAGCAATAGCAATAAAACTCAACGATCATTATGCTAAGCTAACAGATGGGTCTTGCCCATCACATCATTCCACTAATGATGTGACCCATTATCAAATGACAACACATGTCCATGGCTAGGAAACTTAACCATCTTTGATCAACGAGCTAGTCTAGTAGAGGCATACTAGGGACACGTTGTTTTGTCTATGTATTCACGCATGTATCAAGTTTCCGGTTAATACAATTCTAGAATGAATAATAAACATTTATCATGAATAAGGAAATATATAATAACAATTTATTATTGCCCCTAGGGCATATTTCCTTTAGTCTCCCACTTGCACTAGAGTCAGTAATCTAGTTCACATCACCATGTGATTTAACACCAATAGTTCACATTTGTATGTGATTAACACCGATAGTTCACATCGCCATGTGATCAACACCCAAAGGGTTTACTAGAGTCAATAATCTAGCTCACATTGTTATGTGATTAACACCCAAAGAGTACTAAGGTGTGATCATGTTTTGCTTGTGAGAGAAATTTACTCAACGGGTTTGCCACATTCAGAGCCGTATGTATTTTGCAAATTTTCTATGTCTACAATGCTCTGCATGGAGCTATTCTACCTAATTGCTCCCACTTTCAATATGTATCCATATTGAGACTCAGAGTCATCCGGATCTGTGTAAAATCTTGCATCAACATAACTCTTTATGATGAACTCTTTATCACCTCCATAACCGAGAAATATTTCCTTAGTCCTCTTAGGTAACTAAGGATAACTTTGACCGCTGTCCAGTAATCCACTCCTAGATCACTATCGTACCCCTTGCCAAACTCATGATAAGGTACACAATAGGTCTGGTACACAGCATAGCATACTTTATAGAACCTATGGTTGATGCATATGGAATGACTTTCATTCTCTTTCTATTTTCTACTATGGTCGGGTTTTGAGTCTTACTCAACTTTACACCTTGCAACACAGGCAAGAACTCCTTCTTTGACTGTTCCATTTTGAACTACTTCAAAATCTTGTCAAGGTTGTACTCATTGAAAATCTTATCAAGCATCTTGATCTATCTCTATAGATCTTGATGCCCAATATGTAAGTAGCGTCACCGAGGGTTTTCATTGAAAAACTCTTATTTAAGTATCTTTTATGCTATTCAGAAATTCTACATCATTTCAATTCAACAATATGGCATACACATATAATATTAGAAATTCTATAGAGCTCCCACTCACTTTCTTGTAAGTACAGGCTTCTCCAAAACTCTATATAAAACCATATGCTTTGATCACCTCATCAAAGCGTATATTCAAACTCTGAGATGCTTGCACCAGTCCATAAATGGATCGCTGGAGCTTGCACACTTTGTTAGCACATTTAGGATCGACAAAACCTTCTGGTTGCATCATATACAACTCTTCTTTAAGAAATCCATTAAGGAATGCGGTTTTGACATCCATTTGCCAGATTTCATAATCATAAAATGCGGCAATTGCTAACAAGATTCAAGCAGACTTAAGCATCGCTACGGGTGAGAAAGTCTCATCGTAGTCAACTCCTTGAACTTGTCGAAAACCTTTTGCAATAAGTCGAGCTTTATAGACACTAACATTACCATCAGCCTCAGTCTTCTTCTTGAAGATCCATTTATTCTCTATGGGTCACCGATCATCGGGCAGATCCACCAAAGTCCACACTTTGTTCTCATACATGGATATTATCTCAGATTTCACGGCCTCAAGCCATTTATCGGAATTTGGGCTCATCATAGCTTCTTCATAGTTCGTAGGTTCGTCATGATCAAGTAACATGACCTCTAGAACACATTTCTGTACCACTCTGGTGTGGATCATGCTCTGTTTGACCTACGAGGTTCTATAGCAACTTGATCTGAAGTTTCATGATCTTTATCATTAGCTTCCTCTTCAGTTGGTGTAGGCATCACGGGAACAGATTTCTTAGATGGGCTACTTTCCAAATTGAGAGCAGGTACAATTACCTCATCAAGTTCTACTTTCCTCCCACTCACTTCTTTCAAGAGAAACTCCTTCTCTAGAAAGGTTCCGTTTTTAGCAACAAATATTTTGCCTTCGGACTTGTGGCAGAAGGTGTACCCAATTGTTTCCTTAGGGTATCCTATGAAGACGCACTTCTCCTATTTGGGTTCGAGCTTATCAGGCTGAAGCCTTTTGACATAAGCATGGCATCCCAAAACTTTAAGAAACGACAGCTTAGGTTTGTTGCCAAACCACAGTTCATAGGTGTCATCTCAACGGACTTTGATGGTGCCCTGTTTAATGTGAATGCAGTTGTATCTAATGCATAACCCCAAAACGATAGTGGCAAATCAGTAAGAGACATCATAGATCGCACCATATCTAATAAAGTACGATTACAACATTCGGACACACCATTACGCTGTGGTGTTCCAGGTGGCATGAGCTGTGAAACTATTCCACATTGTTTTAAATGAAGGCCAAACTCATAACTCAAATATTCTCCTCCACGATCAGATCGTAGAAACTTTATTTTCTTGTTACGATGATTTTCCACTTCACACTAAAATTCTTTGAACTTTTCAAATGTTTTAGACTTGTGTTTCATTAAGTAGATATACCCATATCTGCTCAAATCATCTATGAAGGTCAGAAAATAACGATACCCGCCACGAGCATCAACATTCATTGGACCGCATACATCGGTATGTATTATTTTCAATAAGTCATTACCTCGTTCCATTGTTTTGGAGAACGGATTTTTAGTCATCTTGACCATACGGCACGGTCCGCAAGTATCCAATGATTCATAATCAAGTGATTCCAAAAGTCCATCTTTATGGATTTTCTTCAGGCGCTTTACACTGATATGACCCAAACGGCAGTGCCACAAATAAGTTGCACTATCATTATCAACTTTGCATCTTTTGGCATCAATATTATGAATATGTATATCATCACGATCAAGATTCAACAGAAATATACCACTCTTCAATGGTGCATGACCATAAAAGATATTACTCATATAAATAGAACAACCATTATTCTCTGATTTAAATGAATAACCATCTCGCACTAACAAGATCCAGATATAATGTTCATGCTCAACGCTGGCACCAAATAACAATTATTCAGGTCTAAAACTAATCCCAAAGGTAGATGCAGAAGTAGCGTGCCGACGGAAATCACATCGACCTTGGAACCATTCTCGATGGGCATCGTCTCCTCGTCCTTAGCCAATCTTCATTTAATCTGTAGTCCTGTTTCGAGTTACAAATATGAGCAACCGAACCGGTATCAAATACCCAGGCACTACTGCGAGAATTAGTAAGGTACACATCAATAACATGTATATCATATATACCTTTGTTCACTTTGCCATCCTTCTTATCCGCCAAATACTTGGGGCGGTTCCGCTTCCAGTGACCAGTCCCTTTGAAGTAGAAGCACTCAGTATTAGGCTTGGGTCCAGCTTTAGGTTTCTTCCCCGGAGTGACAACTTGCTTGTCATTCTGTTTGAAGTTCCCCTTCTTTTTACCCTTGCCCGTTTTCTTGAAACTATTGGTTTTGTTAACCATCAACACTTGATGCATTGCGAAGAGCTCGGGAATAGTCTTTTCCATCCCTTGCATATTGTAGTTCATCACTAAGCCTTTGTAGCTTGGTGGCAGGGATTGAAGAACTCTGTCAATGACACAATCATCTGGAAGATTAACTCCCAGCTGAGTCAAGTGATTATGGTACCCAGACATTCTGAGTATGTGCTCACTAACAGAACTATTCTCCTCCATCTTGCAGCTATAGAACTTTTTGGAGACTTTATATCTCTCAACTCGAGCATTTGCTTGAAATATTAACTTCATTCCCTGGAACATCTCATATGGTCCATGACGTTCAAAACGTCTTTGAGGTCCCGATTCTAAGCCGTAAAGCATGGCACACTGAACTAACAAGTAGTCATCAGATCGAGCTTGCCAGACGTTCACAACGTCAACTTCTGCTCCTGTAGCAGGCCTTTCACCCAGCGGTGCATCAAGGACATAATTCTTCTGTGCAGCAATGAGGATAATACTAAAGTTACGGACCCAGTCTGTGTAGTTGCTACCATCATCTTTCAACTTAGCTTTCTCTAGGAATGCATTATTCAAGGGAACGGTAGCACGGGTCATTGATCTACAACATAGATATGCAAAAAACTATCAGGACTAAGTTCATGATAAATTAAGTTCAATTAATCATATTACTTAAGAACCACTTAGATAGACATCCCTCAAGTCATCTAAATGATACGTGATCCAAATCAACTAAACCATGTCCGATCATCACGTGAGATGGAGTAGTCTTCAATGGTGAACATCTCTATTTTTATCATATCTACTATATGATTCACGTTCGAACTTTCGGTCTCCAGTGGTCCGAGGCCATATCTGTATATGCTAGGCTCGTCAAGTTTAACCCGAGTATTCCGCATGTGCAAAACTGGCTTGCACCCGTTGTATTTGAACGTAGAGCTCATCACACCCGATCATCACGTGGTGTCTCAGCATGAAGAACTGCCGCAACCGTGCATACTTGGGGAGAACACTTATACCTTGAAATTTTTAGTAAGGGATCATCTTATAATGCTACCGCCGTATTAAGCAAAATAAGATGCACAAAGATAAACATCACATGCAATCAAAATATGTGACATGATATAGCCATCATCAGCTTGTGCTTTTGATCTCCATCTCTAAAGCAACATCATGATCTCCATCGTCACCGGCTCGACACCTTGATCTCCATCGTTGCATCGTGGTCGTCTCGCCAACTATTGCTTCTACAACTATCACTACCACTTAGTGATAAAGTAAAGCAATTACATGGCGTTTGCATTTCATACAATAAAGCGACAACCATAAGGCACCTGCTAGTTGCCGATAACTTCTACAAAACATGATCATCTCATACAACATATATCACATCATCTATTGACCATATCACATCACAGCATGCCCTGCAAAAACAAGTTAGACGTCCTCTACTTTTTTGTTGCAAGTTTTACGTGGCTGCTACGGGTATCAGAGTAAATGACCACGGGTAGCCTTATTCGCTCCCCATGATATTTCAAGACATCGCGGCCGGCTGCGCCCCTCGGGCATCAAAGATAAGGGACCGCCTTCTTATGGCCAGTTGGTCCAAACGGCCGGCTACAGGAAGACGGCAACGCCCAAAGAGCGGCCCCGACGCGGGCCGACTCGGCCGACTCCTAGCAGGCGGCCCACCCTCGCATCCTCAAAGTTTGCACCCACATAACAACGAAGAGATGGGGCGTGGCTACAGTACAACCTACCATCCCCGAATACAGGGGTGGACGTGGCCACAGTGCAGCGTACCGGGCGGCCATCCCTAGCCCGGTGCGGCACTGTTGCCACACTGCTAATGACATCACCCGTGGCAGAGGCAACCATACTCCCACGACAGGCTGTCGGTACGGCCCGCAGACGGCGGGCCCTACTTGTCTGTGAGATGCGAGAAGACGGCAAGCCCTACCAGTCGACATAGGGGAAGGCCGGCTCCCAGCAGTCGGCCCTCCCCTTCCCATAAAGTTTGTGCGCTGATACGTCCATTTTGCATCATGCTTTTATATCAATATTTATTGCATTATGGGCTGTTATTACACATTATATCTCAATACTTATGGCTATTCTCTCTTATTTTACAAGGTTTACCATGAAGAGGGGGAATGCCGGCAGTTGGAATTCTGGCTGGAAAAGGAGCAAACGTTGGAAACCTATTCTGCACAACTCCAAAAGACCTGAGACTCCACAAAACAACTTTTCAGATTTAATAAGAATTTTTGGGCAAAAGAAATAGCCCAGGGGGCCCACACCCTGTCCAGGAGACAGGGGGCGCCCCCCTGTAGGGCGCGCCCCCCTATCTCCTGGGCCCCCTGGTGGGCTTCCGGCTGCCATCTTCTGCTATATGAAGGGTTTTGTCCTGGAAAAAATCATGGGCAAGCTTACGGGACGAAACTCCGCCGCCACGAGGCAGAACCTTGGCGGACTCAATCTAGGGCTCTGGTGGAGCTGTTCTGCCGGGGACACTTCCCTCCGGGAGGGGGAAATCATCACCAACATCATCACCAATGATCCTCTCATCGGGAGGGGGTCAATCTCCATTGCCATCTTCACCAGCACCATCTCCTCTCAAAACCCTAGTTCATCTCTTGTATCAAAACCACAAATTGGTACCTGTGGGTTGCTAGTAGTGTTGATTACTCCTTGTAGTTGATGCTATTTGGTTTACTTGGTGGAAGATCATATGTTCAGATCCTTTATGCATATTATTACCCCTCTGATTATGAACATGAATATGCTTTGTGAGTAGTTATGTTTGTTCCTGAGGACATGGGTGAAGTCTTGCTATTAGTAGTCATGTGAATTTGGTATTCGTTCGATATTTTGATGAGATGTATGTTGTCTCTCCTCTAATGGTATTATGTGAACGTCGACTACATGACACTTCACCATTATTTGGGCCTAGAGGAAGGCATAGGGAAGTAATAAGTAGATGATGGGTTGCTAGAGTGACAGAAGCTTAAACCCTAGTTTATGCGTTTCTTCGTTAGGGGTTGATATGGACCCATATGTTTAATGTTGTGGTTAGGTTTACCTTAATACTCCTTTTTGTAGTTGCGGATGCTTGCAATAGGGCGTAATCATAAGTGGGATGCTTGTCCATGTTAGGACAGTACCTGATACGTCTCCAACGTATCTATAATTTTTGATTGCTCCATGCTATATTATCTACTGTTTTGGGCAATATTGGGCTTTATTATCCACTTTTATATTATTTTTGGGACTAACCTATTAATTGGAGGCCCAGCCCAGATTTGTTGTTTTATGCATATTTTCAGTGTTTCGAGGAAAAGGAATATCAGACGGAGTCAAAACGGAACGAAATCAACTGGAGAAGTTATTTTTGGAAGGAAAGCAACCCAGGAAACTTGGAGGGCACGTCAGGGGAGATACGGGCTGCCCACGAGGGTGGGGGGCGCGCCCACCCCCCCAGGGCACGCTCCCCTGTCTCGTGGGTCCCCGGTAGCTCCTCCAACGTACCCCCTGCACCCATATATACTCTCGTACCCTAAAACTTCCAGAACAGAAGATAGATCGGGAGTTCCGCCGCCGCAAGCCTGTGTAGCCACCAAAAACCTCTCGGGAGCCCGTTCCGGCGCCCTGCCAGAGGGGGATCCCATCACCGGTGGTCATCTTCATCATCCCGGCGCTATCCATGACGAGGAGGGAGTACTCCACCCTCGGGGCTGAGGGTATGTACCAGTAGCTATGTGTTTGATCTCTCTCTCTCTCTCGTGTTCTCTCTCATGTTCCTCTATGGCACGATCTTGATGTATCCCGAGCTTTGCTATTGTACTTGGATCTTATGATGTTTCTCCCCCTCTACTCTCTTGTGATGAATTGAGTTTCCCCTTTGAAGTTATCTTATCGGATTGAGTCTTTTATGAGAACACTTGATGTATGTCTTGCCGCGATTATCTGTGGTGACAATGGGATATCATGTGCCACTTGATGTATGTTTTGGTGATCAACTTGCGGGTTTCGTGACATTGGGAACCTATGCATAGGGGTTGGCACACGTTCTTGACTCTCCGGTAGAAACTTTGGGGCACTCTTTCAAGTACTTTTATGTTGGCTGGATGAATCTGAGATTGTGTGATGCATATCGTATAATCATAACCACGGATACTTGAGGTGACAATGGAGTATCTAGGTGACATTAGGGTTTGGTTGATTTGTGTCTTAAGGTGTTATTCTAGTATGAACTCTTTTATAGATTGATCCGAAAGAATAACTTTGAGGTGGTTTCGTACCCTACCATAATCTCTATGTTTGTTCTCCGCTATTAGTGGCTTTGGAGTGACTCTTTGTTGCATGTTGAGGGCTCATTATATTATCTATCTATGTTATTATTGTTGAGAGAACTTGCACTAGTGAAAGTATGAACCCTAGGCCTTGTTTCCTATCATTGCAATACCGTTTACGCTCACTTTTATCATTAGTTACCTTGCTGTTTTTATTATTTCAGATTACAAAAACCTATATCTACTATCTATTTTGCACTTGTATCACCATCTCTTTGCCGAACTAGTGCACCTATACAATTTACCATTGTATTGGGTGTGTTGGGGACACAAGAGACTTTTTGTTATTTGGTTGCAGGGTTGTTTGAGAGAGACCATCTTCATCCTACGCCTCCTACGAATTGATAAACCTTAGGTCATCCACTTGAGGGAAATTTGCTACTGTCCTACAAACCTGTGCACTTGCAGGCCCAACAACGTCTACAAGAAGAAGGTTGTGTAGTAGACATCAAGCTCTTTTCTGGCGCCGTTGCCGGGGAGGCAAAGGTAAAGGGCACTCACTCACACCCCATCAACTAAGCTCTTTTCTGGCGCCGTTGCCGGGGAGGTGAGTGCTTGAAGGTATATCTTTAGATCTTGCAATCGAATCTTTTTGTATCTTGTTTTAGCAATAGTTAGTCTATTATGCGTTTGGTTGAAGGTGTCATATGAATGGGTTGGGACCGTTCAATTTTTTTGGGATTGAACCATTCAATTCATGTGTTTGGCTGAATATAAGTGGTGAGCTAATTATTTAGGACGGGACCACCAGTCATGCTCACATAGTCATGCATGCAAAGGGTGGCCATTTGATTCGACCGATTTGGTTGGGTGGAACGGTTCAGCATCTTCATGGCATATTCTCTTTTTTTGGCTCGAACCATTCATGTGCTTTATAACCAAACATGTCTATTTTCTGAACGATCCCAACCCATTCATGACCGCCCTTGCAACCAAACGCACCCTAAAAGAAAATTACAAAAAATGGAGTTAAGTTTGTCTCATACGCTTCACCTTTTTAATATCTTTTGTGAGTATGATGGAAAGGATAATTGTGCTCAAGTGCTAGAAGAAGAAATCTCTAAATTGTTTGGCACTAAATCTTTGAATGATGAGCATGATTGCAATTTTGTTAGTACGAATTCTTTGAATATCCATGATGCTAATGATGATTGCACTAGTTATGATCAAAATATATCTTATGAGCATATCAACTTTTGTGGAGTGCATGTTTGCATGAACACACCAAATAGAGAAGATATTTATTGCAAGAGGCATAAGTACTTAGAAACCAAATTGTTGCAAGAAGAGCTAGATGAATGTGCTGAAAGATTCAATATTTTTCGCGCTCCTTGTGAACTTTGCAATGAACATGGTCATTTAAAGCTCCAATGCTATTTGTTTCATGATCAAGTCGTGTCCAAATATTGTGATAATTTGATTACCCTTGATCATCATAAAGAGCTTAGCCTTCTTTTGGGTTATGAAGAAATGAAACGTATAACTGAGGGTATTCCAAAATTTAATCTTGATAGATTTCTTGATTTTGATCTTGAGAAGATTTATTTGTATTGTGTGGAGAATTGCATTGAAAATCCTTATATTGCCAATTACATAAGGAAAATAAGACAAATAGAAGATGAAGAGAATGCTAATGAAAGCGAAGAGGCTTCCCAATCTCCTCCTATTATTTCTTATGATGAATCAGGTAACGAGGAGGAACTTTCTATTCAACCAATCTCATCAATAAGGAGCTCAAAGAGGAAGGTTGAACCTACACATAATGTGAAGAAGAAAAAGAAAAGAAGGAGCAACAAAGGTAAAAAGGTATCCCTCCCAAATGATGTTGTTCCTACTACTCATTGTGATGATGATAATTGCTATACTATTGGTGCTATCAATATTTTTAATGATGAGAGTGATTATGCTTATGATATGAAAGGGCCCAAGCTTGGGGAAACTATGTTTGATTGGGATGAAATATTTGAGAATATATTTGCTGGAATTAATGTTTGTCCCAAGCTTGGGGATGCTATGTTTAATGAAGATGATATTTTTAGCATCCCAAGTTTTAATATGCAAAGTTGTTATGATGATAGCATGCCTCCTACCTATGATGAATATATTGATGAAAGTGGATTCGGAAGAGAGTCAACTTTAGGAAGTAGTGATCCCACTATTTTGGAGGATGTTGAATTTTATTGTGATGAATAAGAAAGTGGATTTGGAAGAGTGTCAACTTTATTTAGTGATTCCACTATCTTGGGAGAGGTTTCAATCGATTATGATGAGAACGAAGTTGCTACATATGATCATTATTGTGATGAAACTTATGCTATAAAAAGTAGTGATGATTATATTTACAAATCTTGTCATGATTAGATTACCATTTTTCTAAACATTACTCTTTTAATGTGGAAACAATTTTTAGTGTTCAAGTCTCTTATGATAGTCCCACTATTATTCATGAGAAGAATTTTTCTTATGTGGAGAGTAGTGAATTTTCTATGCAAGTAGATCATGAAAAGAATGCTTTAGGTGCTGGTTATATTGTTGAATTCATTCATGATGCTACTGAACATTATTATGAGGGAGGAATATATGCTTGTAGGAATTGCAATAATGTCAAGTTTCCTCTCTATGTGTTGAAAATCTTGAAACTATGCTTGTTTTGCCTTCCTATGCTTGTTGATTATTGTTACCATAAGTTGTTTGCTCACAAAATCCCTATGCATAGGAAGTGGGTTAGACTTAAAAGTGCTAGTCATATGCTTCATGATGCTCCCGTTATGTTTCAATTCTTATCTTTTATGTGAGCATCATTATCATCATCATGCCTAGCTAGAAAGACATTAAAGAAAAGCGCTTGTTGGGAGACAACCCAATATTTATCCTTACTGTTTTTGTGTGTCCACATGATTATGCTACTGTATTAATCATGTTTTATAGCTTTTGTTTCAATAAAGTGCCAAGTAAGACCTTTAGGATGGCTTACGGTGATAGTTGTGTTGATCCTGCTGAAAATCAGAAACTTTTGCACCCAGTAAATTAGTTTTGTTAATTCACAGAAACGTGATTCTGATCTGATTCTTTTTTCTCTGGATTGGTACACGCATTTCTTAGGACTTCCTAATTTCGTACGAGTTTTGGAGTTCCAGAAGTATACGTTTGATACAGATTACTACAGACTGTTCTGTTTTTGACAAATTCTGTTTTCATTGTGTTGTTTGCTTATTTTGATGAATCTATGAGTAGTATCGGAGTGTATGAACCATAGATAAGTTGGAATACAGTAGATATTATACCAATACGAATTTAGAATGAGTTCATTACAGCACCTTGAAGTGTTCTTTTGTTTTCTTTCGCTAACGGAGCTCACGAGTTTTCTGTTAAGTTTTGTGTTGTGAAGTTTTCAAGTTTTGGGTAAAGATCCGATGGACTATGGAACAAGGAGTGGAAAGAGCCTAAGCTTGGGGATGCCCAAGGCACCCCAAGAAAATATTCAAGGATAACCAAGCCTCTAAGCTTGGGGATGCCCAAGGCACCCCAAGGTAACATTCAAGGATAACCAAGCCTCTAAGCTTGGGGATGCCCCGGAAGGCATCCCCTTTTTCGTCTTCGTTCATCGGTAACTTTACTTGGAACTATATTTTTATTCACCACATGATATGTGTTTTGCTTGGAGCGTCATGTCATTTTATTTTGTTTTGCTTGCTGTTTGAATAAAGTATCAAGATCTGAAATTATTAAATGAGAGAGAGTCTTCGCATAGTTGCATAATTATTTAGTTACTCATTGACCTTCACTTGTATCTTTCGGAGTAGTTTGTCATTTTCTCTAACGCATCACTTATATCTTTTAGAGCATGGTGGAAGTTTTATTTTGAAGAAATAGATGAACTCTCATACTTCACTTAGATTATTTTGAGAGTCGTTAATAGCATGGTAATTTGCTTAATATTAATGTACTTGGTATTCAAGATATGTGAAACTTCCTTATGAGTGCGTTGAATACTAAGAAAAGTTTGATACTTGATAATTGTTTTGAGATATGGAGGTAGTGATATTAAAGTCATGCTAGTTGGGTGATTATGAATTCAAAGAATACTTGTGTTGAAGTTAGCAAGTCCCGTAGCATGCACGTATGGTTAAAGTTGTGTAACAAATTTGAAACATGAAGTGTACCTGGCTTGTGCATCCTTATGAGTGGCGGTCGGGGACGAGCGATGGTCTTTTCCTACCAATCTATCCCCCTAGAAGCATGCGCATAGTACTTGGTTTTTGATGACTTCTAAATTTTTGCAATAAGTATATGAGTTCTTTTGACTAATGTTGAGTCCATGGATTATACACACTTTTACCTTTCCGCCTTTGCTAGCCTCTTAGGTACCGTGCATTGCCCTTTCTCACCTTGAGAGTTGGTGCAAACTTCTCCGGTGCATCCAAACCCGTGATACGATATGCTCTATCACACATAAACCTCCTTATATCTTCCTCAAAACAGCCACCATACCTACCTATCATGGAATTTCCGTAGCCATTCCGAGATATATTGCCATGCAACTTCCATCATCTTCATCATGACATACATTACTTTTGTCATATTGCCATTGCATGATCATGTAGTTGACAACGTATTTGTGGCAAAGCCACCATGCATTATTTTTCATACATGTCACTCTTGATTCATTGCACCATCCCGTTACACCGCCGGAGGCATTCATATAGAGTCATATCTTGTTCTAAGTTTCGAGTTGTAATCCTTATGTTGTAATCAATAGAAGTGTGATGATCATCATTATTAGAGCATTGCCCAAAAAAAAGAGAAAGGCCAAAAAAAGGGAAAGGCCCAAAAAAGAAAATAAATAAAAAGGGCAATGCTACTATCTCTTTTTCCACACTTGTGCTTCAAAGTAGCACCTTGTTCTTCATGTAGTGAGTCTCATATATTGTGCTTCAAAGTAGCACCTTGTTCTTCATGTAGTGAGTCTCATAAAGTTGTCCTTTTTATACTAGTGGGAATTTTTCATTATAGAACTTGGCTTGTATATTCCTACGATGGGCTTCTTCAAATGCCCTAGGTCTTCATGAGCAAGCAAGTTGGATGCACACCCACTAGTTTTCTTTTGTTGAGCATTCATAGCTCTAGTGCATCTGTTGCATGGCAATCCCTACTCCTCATGTTGACATCAATTGATGGGCATCTCCATAGCCCGTCGATTATCCTCGCCAATGTGAGACTTTCTATTTTCTTGTCTTCTCCACACAATCCCCATCATAATATTCTATTCCACCCATAGTGCTATATCCATGGCTCGCGCTCATGTATTGCGTGAAGGTTGAAAAAGTTTGAGATTATTTGAGTATGAAACAATTGCTTGGCTTGTCATCAGGGGTATAGAAGTTGGTAACATCTTTGTGTGACGAAAATGAAGCATAGCCTAACTATATGATTTTGTAGGGATGAACTTTCTTTTGCCATGCTATTTTGAGAAGACATGATTGGTTTGATTAGTATGCTTGAAGTATTATTATTTTTGTGTCAATATGAACTTTTGTCTTGAATCTTTCGGATCTGAATATTCATATCACAATTAAGAAGATTTACATTGAAATTATGCCAAAGTATCACTCCGCATCAAAAAATCTTTTTTATCATTTACCTACTCGAGGACGAGCAGGAATTAAGCTTGGGGATGCTTGATACATCTCCAACGTATCTATAATTTTTTATTGCTCCATGCTATATTATCTACTGTTTTGGGCAATATTGGGCTTTATTATCGACTTTTATATTATTTTTGGGACTAACCTATTAACCGGAGGCCTAGCCCAGATTTGCTGTTTTATGCCTATTTCAGTGTTTCGAGGAAAAGGAATATCAGACGGAGTCAAAACAGAACAAAATCAACTGGAGAAGTTATTTTTGGAAGGAAAGCAGCCCTGGGAACTTCGAGTGCACGTCAGGGGAGATACGGGCTGCCCACGAGGGTGGGGGCGCGCCCACCCACCCAGGGTGCGCCCCCTGCCTCGTGGGGCCCCTGTAGCTCCTCCGACATACCCCCTGCACCCATATATACTCTCGTACCCTAAAACTTCCAGAACAGAAGATAGATCGGGAGTTCCGCCGCCGCAAGCCTCTATAGCCACCAAAAACCTCTTGGGAGCCCGTTCTGGCGCCCTGTCGGAGCGGGATCCCATCACCGGTGGCCATCTTCATCATCCCAGCGCTATCCATGACGAGGAGGGAGTAGTTCACCCTCGGGGCTGAGGGTATGTACCAGTAGCTATGTGTTTGATCTCTCTCTCTCGTGTTCTCTCTCGTGTTCCTCTATGGCACGATCTTGATGTATCCCGAGCTTTGCTATTGTTGTTGGATCTTATGATGTTTCTCCCCCTCTACTCTCTTGTGATAAATTGAGTTTCCCCTTTGAAGTTATCTTATCGGATTGAGTCTTTTATGAGAATACTTGATGTATGTCTTGCCGTGATTATCTGTGGTGACAATGGGATATCATGTGCCACTTGATGTATGTTTTGGTGATCAACTTGCGGGTTTTGTGACATTGGGAACCGATGCATAGGGGTTGGCACACGTTCTTGACTCTCCGATAGAAACTTTGGGGCACTCTTTGAAGTACTTTTATGTTGGTTGGATGAATCCGAGATTGTGTGATGCATATCGTACAATCATACCCACGGATACTTGAGGTGATAATGGAGTATCTAGGTGACATTAGGGTTTTGGTTGATTTGTGTCTTAAGGTGTTATTCTAGTACGAACTCTTTTATAGATTGATCCGAAAGAATAACTTTGAGGTTGTTTCGTACCCTACCATAATCTCTACGTTTGTTCTCCGCTATTAGTGGCTTTGGAGTGACTCTTTGTTGCATGTTGAGGGCTCGTTGTATTATCTATCTATGTCATATTGTTGAGAGAACTTGCACTAGTGAAAGTATGAACCCTAGGCCTTGTTTCCTATCATTGCAATACCGTTTACGCTCACTTTTATCATTAGTTACCTTGCTGTTTTTATTATTTCAGATTACAAAAACCTATATCTACTATCTATTTTGCACTTGTATCACCATCTCTTCGCCGAACTAGTGCACCTATACAATTTACCATTGTATTGGGTGTGTTGGGGACACAAGAGACTTTTTGTTATTTGGTTGCAGGGTTGTTTGAGAGAGACCATCTTCATCCTATGCCTCCTACGGATTGATAAACCTTAGGTCATCCACTTGAGGGAAATTTGCTACTGTCCTACAAACTTATGCACTTGCAGGCCCAACAACGTCTACAAGAAGAAGGTTGTGTAGTAGACATCAGTACCCAAGTGCCGGTCCACCCACATACCAAATTATCAAAGTACCGAACGTGAATCTTATGAACGTGATGGAAACTAGCTTGACGATAATTCCCAATGTGTCCTCGGGAGCTCCTTCTTCATTATTAGAATTTGTCCAGGCTTATCCTTTGCTACATAAAGGATTGGGCCACCTTGATGCACTCTACTTACTTTATTTACTTTTTGCTTGTTACTATTTATCTTATCACAAAACTATCTATCACCTACTATTTCAGTGCTTGCAGAGAAAACCTTACTGAAAACCGCTTATCATTTCCTTCTGCTCCTTGTTGGGTTCGTCACTCTTACTTATCGAAAGGACTATGATAGATCCCCTATACTTGTGGGTCATCAAGACTCTTTTCTGGCGCCGTTGCCGGGGAGCGTAGCACTCTTGGTGAGTGGAACTTGGTAAGGAAACATTTATATAGTGTGCCGAAATTTTTCTGTTACTTGTCATTATGGAAACTAATCCTTTGAGGGGCTTGTTTGGGGTATCTTTACCCCAACCAGAAGAGCCAATAGATGATCCTCAACCTACTGAACCTTATGAAAATATTCACTTTGAGATTCCTTCGGGTATGATAGAGAAACTGCTAGCTAATCCTTTTACAGGAGACGGAACATTGGATCCCGACTTACACCTTATCTTTGTGGATGAAGTTTGTGGATTATTTAAGCTTGCAGGTATTCCCGATGATGTTGTGAAAAGGAAGGTCATCCCTTTATCTTTGAAGGGAGATGCAATGGCATGGTATAGGCTATGTGATGATACGAGATATTGGAACTATAAGCGATTGAAGTTGGAATTTCACCAGAAGTTCTATCCTATTCATCTTGTTCATCGTGATCGTAATTACATATAATTTTTCTGGCCTCGCGAAGGAGAAAGCATCGCTCAAGCTTGGGGGAGGCTTAAGTCAATGTTATATTCATGCCCCAATCATGAGCTATCTCGGGAAATGATTATTCAGAATTTTTATGCTCGGCTTTCTCTTGATAATCGCAACCTGCTCGATACTTCCTGTGCTGGTTCCTATATGCTGAAGACTATTGATTTCAAATGGGACTTATTGGAAATAATTAAATGCAACTCTGAAGATTGGGGTTCCGAATATGGTAAGGAGTCAGGTATGACACCTAAGTTCGATTGTGTTAAATATTTTATGGATACTGATGCTTTCTGTGGATTTAGCTCTAAGTATGGACTTGACTATGAGATAGTAGCTACTTTTTGTGAAACTTTTGCTACTCACGTTGATCACCCTAAAGAGAAGTGGTTTAAATATAATCCTCCTATTGAAGTTAAAGTAGTTGCACCTATTACAGTCGAAGAGAAGACTATTACATATAGTGATCCCATTATTCCTACTGCTTATGTTGAAAAACCTCCTTTTCCTGTTAGGATAAAAGATCATGTCAAAGTTTCGACTATTGTCCGTAAGAGTAATACTAGGACCTATACACCTCCTGAGAAAATTATTGTTGAACCTGGTATTGCTATGATAAAAGATCTTTTGGATGAGGACGTAGATGGGCATGTTATCTCTTTTTGTGGTGAAACTGCTAATATTGCTAGACCCGATACTAAGACACGTATACCTGTTGTAGGCACGCCTGTTATTTCTGTTAAAAAATAGGAGATCATTGTTATCATGGTTTATGTGATATGGGTGCTAGTGCTAATGCGATAGCTTATGATCTTTATAAAGAAATTATGCACGATATTGCACCTGTTGAATTAGAAGACATTGATGTTACTATTAAGCTTGCTAATAGGGACACCATTAAACCTATTGGGATTGTTAGAGATGTTGAAGTCTTGTGTGGGAAGATTAAATACCCTGCTGATTTTCTTGTTCTTGGTTCCCCACAAGATGACTTTTGTCCCATTATTTTTGGTAGACCCTTCTTGAATACTGCTAGTGCTAAGATTAATTGTGAAAAGAATATTGTACTGTTGGCATAGATGGTATGTCTCATGAGTTTAATTTTGCTAAGTTTAGTAGACAACATCATGAAAGGGAACCACCTAGTAAGGATGAAATTATTGGTCTTGCTTCCATTGTTGTTCCACCAACTGATCCGTTAGAACAATATTTGCTAGACCATGGAAACGATATGTTTATGAAGGAAAGGGAAGAAATAGATGAAGTGTTCCTTAAACAAGAACCTATGTTGAAACATAACCTTCCCGTTGAAATTCTTGGGGATCCCCCTCCACCCAAGGTTGATCCCGTGTTTGAACTCAAACCTTTACCTGATAATCTTAAGTATGCTTATCTTGATGAAAAAGAAATATATCATGTTATTATTAGTGCTAACCTTTCATAGAAAGAAGAAGAAATATTATTGAAAACTCTGAAGAAGCACCGAGCCGCTATTGGATATACTCTAGATGATCTTAAGGGCATTACTCCCACATTATGTCAACACAAAATTTCAGTCGAGAAAGATGCCAAACCAGTTAGAGATCCTCAAAGACGAATAAATCCCAAAATGAAGGAAGTGGTAAGAAAGGAGATACTAAAGCTCCTTGAGGTAGGTATTATTTATCCCGTTGCTGATAGTGAATGGGTAAGACCTGTCCATTGTGTCCCTAAAAAGGGAGGTATTACCGTTGTCCCTAATGATAAAGATGAATTGATCCCGCAAAGAATTATTACAGGTTATAGGATGGTAATTGATTTTCGTAAGTTAAATAAAGCTACCAAGAAAGATCATTACCCTTTACCTTTTATTGATCAAATGCTAGAAAGGCTATCCAAACACACACATTTTTGCTTTCTAGATGGTTATTCTGGCTTCTCTCACATACCTGTATCAGCGGGGGGTCAATCTAAAACTACTTGTACTTGCCCTTTTGGTACTTCTGCTTATAGACGTATGCCTTTTGGTTTATGTAATGCAGCTGCTACCTTCCAAAGATGCATGATGGCTATATTTTCCGATTTTTGTGAAAAGATTTGTGAGATATTCATGGTGACTTCTCCGTCTATGGATCCTCTTTTGATGATTGTTTGAGCAACCTTGATCGAGTTTTGCAGAGATGTGAAGACACTAGTCTCGTCCTGAATTGGGAAAAGTGTCACTTTATGGTTAATGAATGCATTGTCTTGGGGCACAAGATCTCCGAGAGAGGTATTGAAGTTGATAAAGCCAAAGTTGATGCTATTGAAAAGATGTCATGTCCCAAGGACATAAAAGGTATAAGAAGTTTCCTGGGTCATGCCGGTTTTTATAGGAGGTTCATTAAGGACTTTTCTAAAATCTCTAGGCCTCTGACTAATTTATTGCAAAAAGATATTCGTTTTGTCTTTGATGATGATTGTGTAGAAGCATTCAAAACACTTAAGAAGGCTTTGATCACTGCACCTATTGTTCAGCCACCTGATTGGAATTTACCTTTTGAAATTATGTGCGATGCTAGTGATTATGTTGTAGGTGCTGTTTTAGGGCAAAGAGTTGATAAGAAATTGAATGTTATCCATTATGCTAGCAAGACTCTTGATACTGCCCAGAGAAATTATGCTACTACTAAAAAAGAATTCTTAGCAGTTGTGTTTGCATGTGATAAGTTTAGACCTTATATTGTTGATTCCAAAGTTACTATTCACACTAATCATGCTGCTATTAAATATCTTATGGAAAAGAAAGATGCTAAGCCTAGACTCATTACATGGGTTCTCTTGCTCCAAGAATTTGACTTGCATATTATTGATAGAAAGGGAGCTGAGAACCCCGTTGCAGACAACTTTTCTAGGTTAGAGAATGTTCTTGATGACCCACTGCCTATTAATGATAGTTTTCCTGATGAACAATTAGCGGTCGTCAATGCTTCTCGTACTGCTCCTTGGTATGATGATTATGCTAATTACATTTTTGCTAAATATATACCGCCTAGTTTCACATACCAGCAAAACAAAAAATTCATTTATGATTTAAGACATTACTTCTGGGATATTCCACACCTTTATAAAGAAGGAGTAGATGGTATTATTAGACGTTGTGTGCCTGAGCATGAACAGGAACAAATCCTATGCAAGTGTCACTCTGAATCCTATGGAGGACACCACGCTAGAGATAGAACTACACACAAGGTACTACAATCTGGTTTTTATTGGCCTGCTCTTTTCAAAGATGCTCGTAAGTTTGTCGTATCTTGTGATGAATGTCAAAGAATAGGTAACATTAGTAGACGTCAAGAAATGCCTATGAATTATTCTCTTGTTATTGAACCATTTGATGTTTGGGGCTTTGATTATATGGGACCTTTTCCTGCCTCTAATGGTTATACACATATTTTAGTTGCTGTTGATTACGTTCCTAAGTGGGTAGAAGCTATTCAAACTAGTAGTGCTGATCATAACACTTATATTAAAATGCTTAAAGAAGTTATTTTCCCGAGGTTTGGAGTCCCTAGATATCTTATGACTGATGGTGGTTCACAATTTATTCATGGTGCTTTCCGTAAGATGCTTGCTAAGTATGATGTCAATCATAGAATCGCATCTCCTTATCATCCGCAGTCTAGTGGTCAAGTAGAGTTGAGCAATAGAGAGCTCAAATTAATTTTGCAAAAGACTGTGAATAGATCTAGAAAGAATTGGTCCAAAAAACTTGATGATGCATTATGGGCCTATAGAACTGCATACAAAAATCCTATGGGTATGTCTCCATATAAGATGGTTTATGGAAAAGCATGTCATTTACCTCTTGAACTTGAACATAAAGCATATTGGGCTGTTAAAGAGCTCAATTATGACTTTAAACTTGCCGGTGAGAAGAGGTTGTTTGATATTAGCTCACTTGATGAATGGAGAACCCAAGCATATGAGAATGCCAAGCTTTTCAAAGAAAAAGTCAAACGCTGGCATGATAAGAGGATACAAAAGTGTGCGTTTAATGTAGGAGATTATGTGTTATTGTTCAACTCTCGTTTAAGATTTTTTGCAGGAAAACTTCTCTCAAAATGGGAAGGTCCCTACGTTATCGAGGAGGTCTATCGTTCTGGTGCTATAAAAATCAACAACTTCGAAGGCACAAACCCGAGGGTGGTAAATGGCCAAAGAATTAAACATTATATTTCAGGTAATCCTATCAATGTTGAAACTAATATTATTGAAACAATAACCCCTAAGGAATACATAAGAGACACTTTCCAGAGTGTTCCAGACTCCGAAAAGGCATAGGTACGTGGTACGGTAAGTAAACCGACTCCAAGACAACTCTAACGGCAATTTTTATCAGTTTTGGATTATTTAAGGATTTAAGGAAGAAAGAAGTAGTCTGAAAGGGGCATGAGGCTCCC
>NC_041383.1:641554297-641592785 GCF_002162155.2 Triticum dicoccoides | reverse complement strand
TCGTGTGCCTCTCAGACTCTGTTCTCTTGTATGTTATGTATTTTGGTCGGTAAAAATTCATTATATATACTCCCGAAGGTTTTGACCACCGTATCACGCAAATATCCTCTATTTTCGTTTCGAGCTGTTCCTGTTGCAGATTTGGAACAAGATGTCTTCCCAAGATTCAGAGGGAGAGAGCTACATGGCTGATTATATTGCAAACCCAAAAGTATATGGGGATGTGGAACATTATGGCTGGACCACACAGGAAGAAGAAGACTATGATCCAAAGAGGAAGGATGAGACAAGCTCCGATGAAGAGGACGATCCACTGCCTCAACCTGGTGATATGCATGTGGAGTTCAAGAAGTCAAGCCTCCCTAAGGTCCAATCTATCCTACCACGTTTTTTGCAGGATAGCAAGGCAGCACTATGCAAAAAGATAATGAAACTTGAGCTCGAGAATGAGGATCCGAGGGAGGAAAAGTTTAGCCTCAAACGCAAGCTAGAGAAGAAAAGTGCAACAACCTACTTCATCACCTCCGAAGAAATAATCACATGGGTATGGGCACTCCCCTTGGCAACTGCCAAGCTTGGGGGAGGTGCCCCGGTATCGTATCACCATCACACTCCTATCTTTACCGCTTTATTTAGTTCGATCATTTTAGTAGTATCTTTATCTATTAGTTCGAAGTTTTGATATCAAGTAGTTTTGATTTTTGCTTTGTGATCTCTTTATGTAATCGTGTCTGTGTGCTATCTATAATAAAGATTAGTGTTCAGTCAAGGGCTTTTCTATGTTGCTATGATCTTGAGAAAGTAGAAAGAACAAAAGAGTTCATATTGATCTTATGGATAGTGATAACTTCACACATAGAAAGTATGAGGCATAAAAATTGTTGAGAGTTGATGAACGTAGCCTTGGTCATCATTGCAATTAATAGGAAGTAATAAGGAAAGAGGGGTTCACATATAAATATATTATCTTGGACATCTTTTATGATTGTGAATCACTCATTAAGTATGACATGCTAAAAGAGTTGACGTTGGACAAGGAAGACAATGTAATGGTCTATGTTTTCCGACATCTCAGTTAAAGTATATTGTCATTGACCTTCCAAACATGTTGAGCTTGCCTTTCCCCCTCATACTACCCAAATTCTTTGCACCAAGTAGAGATAATACTTGTGCTTCCAAATATCCTCAAACCCAGTTTTGCCATGAGAGTCCACCATACCTACCTATGGATTGAGTAAGATCCTTCAAGTAAGTTGTCATCGGTGCAAACAATAAAAATTGCTCTCTAAATATGTATGACTTATTAGTGCAGAGAAAATAAGCTTTGTACGAACTTGTTGTGGAAGTAATAAAAGCGACGGATTGCATAATAAAGGTCCACATACAAGGGGCAATATAAAGTGACGTTCTTTTGCATTAAGACTTCGTGCATCAACCCTAAATGCGCATGACAACCTCTGCTTCCCTCTGCGAAGGGCCTATCTTTTACTTTATGTTTTTACTTTATGCTTGAGTCAAGGTGATACTCACTTTTCCCTTTTTATGTTTATCCTTTGGCAAGCTCCTCATGTTTGAAAGATCATGATACATATATCCAATTGGATGTAAGTTGGCATAGGATATTATCGTTGACATCACCTAAAGGTGAATATGTTGGGAGGCAACACAATAAGCCCCTATCTTTCTCAGTGTCCGGCTGAAACTCTATAACCACAAGTATTGCGTGAGTGTTAACAATTATAGGGGACTACGAGATAGTTGAGTATGTGAGCTTGTTGAAAAGCTCTATTATTGACTCTTTCTGATGTTATGATAAATTGCAATTGCTTCAATGACTGAGGTTATAGTTCATTAGTTCCCAATGAAGTTTTTAAACCATACTTGACATTGTGAATTGCTTATTACTTGAATGTAAGAAATCATATGACAAAATCCACATATGTTGCTGTTATTAGAATGATCATGATGCCCTCATGTCCGTATTTTATTTTTATTGACACCTCTATCTCTAAACATGTGGACATATTTTTCGACTTCGGCTTCCGCTTGAGGACAAGTGAGGTCTAAGCTTGGGGGAGTTGATACGTCCATTTTCCATCATGCTTTTATATCAATATTTATTGCATTATGGGATGTTATTACACATTATATCTCAATACTTATGGCTATTCTCTCTTATTTTACAAGGTTTAATTACCATGAAGAGGGGGAATGCCGGCAGCTGGAGTTCTGGCTGGAAAAGGAGCAAACGTTGGAAACCTAATCTGCACACTCCAAAAGACCTGAGACTCCACGAAACAACTTTTCAGATTTAATAAGAATTTTTGGGCAAAAGAAATAGGCCAGGGGGCCCACACCCTGTCTAGGAGACAGGGGGCGCCCCCCCCTATAGGGCACGCCCCCTATCTCCTGGGCCCCCTGGTGGGCTTCCGGCTGCCATCTTCTGCTATATGAAGGGTTTTGTCCTAGAAAAAATCATGGGCAAGCTTACGAGACGAAACTCGGCCGCCACGAGGCAGAACCTTGGCGGACTCAATCCAGGGCTCTGGCGGAGCTGTTCTGCCGAGGACACTTCCCTCCGGGAGGGGGAAATCATCACCAACGTCATCACCAATGATCCTCTCATCGGGAGGGGGTCAATCTCCATCACCATCTTCACCAGCACCATCTCCTCTCAAAACCCTAGTTCATCTCTTGTATCCAATCTTGTATCAAAACCACAAATTGGTACATGTGGGTTGCTAGTAGTCTTGATTACTCCTTGTAGTTGATGCTATTTGGTTTACTTGGTAGAAGATCATATGTTCAGATCCTTTATGCATATTATTACCCTTCTGATTATGAACATGAATATGCTTTGTGAGTAGTTACGTTTGTTCCTGAGGACATGGGTGAAGTCTTGCTATTAGTAGTCATGTGAATTTGGTATTCGTTCGATATTTTGATGAGATGTATGTTGTCTCTCCTCTAGTGGTGTTATGTGAACGTCGACTACATGACACTTCACCATTATTTGGGCCTAGAGGAAGGCATAGGTAAGTAATAAGTAGATGATGGGTTGCTAGAGTGACAGAAGCTTAAACCCTAGTTTATGCGTTGCTTCGTTAGGGGTTGATATGGACCCATATGTTTAATGTTGTGGTTAGGTTTACCTTAATACTCCTTTTTGTAGTTGTGGATGCTTGAAATAGGGGTTAATCATAAGTGGGATGCTTGTCCATGTTAGGGAAGTACCCAAGTGCCGGTCCACCCACATATCAAATTATCAAAGTACCGAACGCGAATCTTATGAACGTGATGAAAACTAGCTTGATGATAATTCCCAATGTGTCCTCGGGAGCTCCTTCTTCATTATTAGAATTTGTCCAGGCGTATCCTTTGCTACATAAAGGATTGGGCCACCTTGCTGCACTCTACTTACTTTATTTACTTTTTGCTTGTTACTATTTATCTTATCACAAATCTATCTATCACCTACTATTTCAGTGCTTGCAGAGAAAACCTTACTGAAAACCGCTTATCATTTCCTTCTGCTCCTCGTTGGGTTCGACACTCTTACTTATCGAAAGGAGTACGATAGATCTTCTATGATTGTGGGTCATCATGCGCCACTAACCAGATAAGATGGGGAGTGGCAATAGTGAAACGCCCACCAGGCGGCGGTACTGTAGCCACGCTCTCCCCAACCAATCCCTTGTCATCAAAGGCATGGCTACAGTGATGAGCAGCTGACAGGACCCATAGGCGGCGGACCCTGCCTGTCGGCTGAGAGCCCGGCAGCCGGCAGGACCCACCAGGCGGCAGGCCCCAGCAGCTGGCGGAGAAGCCGGCGACCATAGACGCTAACGGCCTAGGCCTACGCTCTGCCGGATTACCATTGTACCCTGGGGGTAGGCCTAAATAAACCCCCCAGGGCACCCATGCAAAGGGTTCAGCTTCTTAGAGAATACACATATAGAGAGAGGAGTAGAGCTAGCCTAGCCCTCCTTCCTCCTCTAGCCCAACAGCTCAAGGGGCAAACTTGTAGTCACTTGTCGATCTAGTGATCATGCAGAGGCCCCGCCAAGCAGGACTAGGGGTGTTATCTCCTAGGAGAGCCCCGAACCTGGGTAAGATGCGTCGGCGTACATGTTTACGCCTTATCCCGTTTGCAGGCTCCAATGATGTATTACTAGCTCCCACCATGATAAGCCATCCCTTGGCATATGATGCACCAAATCCCTGACATTTGGCGCCCACCCTGGGGCTAGGTGCACCGTCGTCCGGAGATCTATTCTGGATGGGAACATTGTGTTGGGGAACGTAGCAGAAATTCAAAATTTTCTACTCATCTCCAATATCAATCTATGGAGTAACTAGCAACGAGAGAGAGGGGAGTGCATCTTCATACCCTTGAAGATCGCGATGCGGAAGCATTGCAAGAACGCGGTCGGTAGAGTCGCTCACTAAGCGATTCAGATCGCGGCCGAATCCGATCTAAGCACCGAACAACGGTGCCTCCGCGTTCAACACACATACAGCCCGGGGACATCTCCTCCTTCTTGATCCAGCAAGGGGGGAGGAGAAGTTGAGGGAGAGCTCTGGCAGCACGACGGCGTAGTAGTGGAGCTTGCAGTTCTCCGGCAGAGCTTCGCCAAGCACTACTACGGAGGAGGAGGTTTTGGGGAGGGAGAGGGCTGCGCCAGGGGAAGGGTGAAGCTCCCATGCGCCTCCCCACTATATATAGGGGTGGAGGGGGCTGGTTTCTTGCCCTCCAAGTCCATTGGGGCGTTGGCAAAGGTGGGAGGAAAGAAATGCCATCATTTCCTTCCCCACCGATTGTTATCCCCTTTTTTTAGGGATCTTGATCTTATCCCTTCGGGATATGATCTTATTCCTTCTAAGGGGGGATCTTGGTGCGCCTTGACCAGGGGGGATCCGGCTTGCCTGCTCCCTCCCCGTGCTCCCATCCGTGCTCCCACTTCATCCTACGGTTGTCTTTTTTCCCTTTTCCTTTCTAATCTAATCATCTCCCCCCTGATTTTAAGGGGGTGGGGTCGGGCCTTATTTTGTTCCAATCAAATCATGCCACGTATGCGGGAGCACGGATGGGTGCACGCGGAGGGAGCAGGCAAGTCTCGTCCGACCAGGGGTGTGGGGCCTTGCCCCCACTACCCACGTTCATGTGGGTCCCCCCATGCAGGTGGGCCCCACTCCGGAACCTTCTAGAACCTTCCCGGTACAATACCGAAAAATCCCGAAAATTTTCCCGTGGCCAAAATAGGACTTCCCATATATAAATATTTACCTCCGGACCATTCCGGAACTCCTCGTGATGTCCGGGATCTCATCCGGGACTCCGAACAACATTCGGTAACTGCACACTAATTCCCATAACAACTCTAGCGTCACCGAACCTTAAGTGTGTAGACCCTACGGGTTCGGGAATCATGCAGACATGACCGAGACAACTCTCTGGCCAATAACCAACAGCGGGATCTGGATACCCATGTTGGCTCCCACATGTTCCACGATGATCTCATCGGATGAACCACGATGTCAAGGATTCAAGCAATCCCGTATACAATTCCCTTTGTCAATCGGTACGTTACTTGCCCGAGATTCGATCGTCGGTATCCCAATACCTCGTTCGATCTCATTACCGGCAAGTCACTTTACTCGTTCCGTAATGCATGATCCCGTGACTAACTACTTAGTCACATTGAGCTCATTATGATGATGCATTACCGAGTGGGCCCAGAGATACCTCTTCGTCACACGGAGTGACAAATCCCAGTCTCGATTCGTGCCAACCCAACAGACACTTTTGGAGATACCCGTAGTGCACCTTTATAGCCACCCAATTACGTTGTGACGTTTGGCACACCCAAAGCATTCATACGGTATCCGGGAGTTGCACAATCTTATGGTTTAAGGAAATGATACTTGACCTTAGAAAAGCTTTTAGCAAACGAACTACATGATCTTGTGCTATGCTTAGGATTGGGTCTTGTCCATCACATCATTCTCCTAATGATGTGATCCCATTATCAATGACATCCAATGTCCATGGTCAGGAAACCATAACCATCTATTGATCAACGAGCTAGTCAACTAGAGGCTCACTAGGGACATGTTGTGGTCTATGTATTCACACATGTATTACGGTTTCCAATTAATACAATTATAGCATGAACAATAGACAATTATCATGAACAAGGAAATATAATAATAACAATTTTATTATTGCCTCTAGGGCATATTTACAACAGTCTCCCACTTGCACTAGAGTCAATAATCTAGTTCACATCACTATGTGATCGTAATGAATCCAACACCCATGGGGTTTGATCATATCTCGCTTGTGAGAGAGGTTATTAGTCAGTGGGTTTGAACCTTTCAGATCCATGTGTGCTTTACAAACCTCTACGTCATCTTCTAGATGCAGCTACCACACACTATTTGGAACTATTCCAAATAACTGTTCTACTATATGAATCCGGTTTACTATTCAGAGTCATCCAGATTAGTGTCAAAGTTTGCATCGACGTAACCCTTTACGACGAACCATTTTACCACCTCCATAATCGAGAAAAATTCCTTAGTCCACTAGTCACTAAGGATAACTTTGATCGCTGTCCTGTGATCCATTTCTAGATCACTCTTGTACCCCTTGACTGACTCATGGCAAGGCACACTTCAAGTGCAGTACACAGCATAGCATACTGTAGAGCCTATGTCTAAAGCATAGGGGACGACCTTCGTCCTTTCTCTCTCTTCAGCCGTGGTCAGGTCTTGAGTCTTACTCAATATTCACACCTTATAACGCAGCCAAGAACTCCTTCTTTGCCGATCTATTTTGAACTCCTTCAAAATCTTGTCACGGTGCGTATTCATTTGAAAGTACTATCAAGCGATTTTTGATCTATCCTTATAGATCTTGATGCTCAATGTTCAAGTATCTTAATCCAAGTTTTCCATTGAAAACACTTTTCAAATAACCCTATATGCTTTCCAGAAATTCTACATCATTTCCGATCAACAATATGTCAACAACATATACTCATCAGAAATGCTATAGTGCTCCCACTCACTTCTTTGGAAATACAAGTTTCCAATAAACTTCGTATAAAGCCAAAATCTTTGATCATCTCATCAAAGCATATATTCCAACTCCGAGATGCTTACTCCAGTCCTTAGAAGGATTGCTGGAGCTTTGCATACTTGTTAGCATCTTTTAGGATTGACAAAACCTTCTAGTTGTATCACATACAACCTTTCCTCAAGAAAATCGTTGAGGAAACAATCTTTTGACATCCTATCTGCAAGATTTCATAAATAATGCAGGAACTACTAATATAATTTCAACAGACTCTTAGCATCGCTACGAGTGAGAAAGTCTCATCATAGTCAACTCCTTGAACTTGTCGAAAAACATCTTAATGACAAGTCGATCTTTCTTAATGGTGATACTTACCATCATTGTCCGTCTTCCTTTTAAAACCCATTTGTACCCAACAGCCTTACGACCATCAAGTAGTTCTTCCAAAGTCTATACTTTGGTTTCATACATGGATCCTCTCTCGGATTTTATGGCCTCGAGCCATTCGTCGGAATCCGGGCCCACCATCGCTTCTCCATAGCTCGTAGGTTCATTGTTGTCTAGCAACATGACCTTCAAGACAGGATTACCGCACCACTCTGAAGCAGTACGCGTCCTTGTCGACCTACGAGGTTTGGTAGTGACTTGATCTGAAGTTTCATGAGCACTATCATCAGCTTCCACTTCAACTGGTGTAGGCGCCACAAGAACAACTTCTTGTGCCCTGCTACACACTAGTCGAAGTGATGGTTCAATAACCTCATCAAGTCACCACCATCCTCCCACTCAATTCTTTCGAGAGAAACTTTTCCTCGAGAAAGGACCCAATTCTAGAAACAATCCCTTTTGCTTCCAGATCTGAGACAGGAGGTATACCCAACTATTTTTGGGTGTCCTATAAAGATGCATTTATCCGCTTTGGGTTCGAGCTTATAAGCCTGAAACTTTTTCACATAAGCATCGCAGCCCCAAACTTTATAAGAAATGATAGCTTAGGTTTCTCTAAACCATAGTTCATACGGTGTCATCTTAATGGAATTGTGTGGTTCCCTATTAAAGTCAATGCGGTTGTGTCTAATGCCTAACCCATAAACGATAGTGTTAATTCGATAAGAGACATCATGGTATGCACCATATCCAATAGGGTGCAGTTACGATGTTCGGACACACCATCACACTATGGTGTTCCAGGTGGTATTAGTTGTGAAACAATTTCCACAATGTCTTAATTGTGTGCCAAACTCGTAACTCAGATATTTATCTCTATGATCATATCATAGACATTTTATCATCTTGTCACGATGATCTTCAACTTCACTCTGAAATTACTTGAACCTTTCAATAATTCAGATTTGTGTTTCATCAAGTAAATATACTAAGAATCTACTCAAATCATCTGTGAAGTAAGAGCATAACGATATTCACTGCGTTCCTCAGCACTCATTGGATTGCACACATCAAATGTATTACTTCCAACAAGTTGCTCTCTTGTTCCATCTCACTGAAAACGAGGCCTTTCAGTCATCTTGCCCATGTGGTATGATTTGCATGTCTCAAGTGATTCAAAAACAAGTGAGTCCAAACGATCCATCTGCATGGAGTTTCTTCATGCGTATATACCAATAGATGTGGTTCGCATGTCTCAATCTTTTCAAAAACGAGTGAGTCCAAAGATCCATCAATATGGAGCTTCTTCATGCGTTTTATACCAATATGACTTAAGTGGCAGTGCCACAAGTATGTGGTACTATCATTACTATCTTATATCTTTTGGCACGAACATGTGTATCACTACGATCGAGATTCAATAAACCATTCATTTTAGGTGCAAGACCGTTGAAGGTATTATTCAAATAAACAGAGTAACCATTATTCTCCTTAAATGACTAACTGTATTGCGATAAACATAATCCAATCATGTTTCTGCTCAACGCAAACACCACATAACAATTATTTAGGTTTAACACCAATATCGATGGTAGAGGAGCAGGCGATGCTTGATCACATCAACCTTGGAAACACTTCCAACACACATCGTCATCTCACCTTTAGCTAGTCTCCGTTTATTCCATAGCTCTTTTATTTCGAGTTACTAACACTTAGCAACCAAACCGGTATCTTAATACCCTGGTGCTACTAGGAGTACTAGTAAAGTACACATTTAATACAATGTATATCCAATATACTTTTGTCAACCTTGCCAGCCTTCTCATCTACCAAGTATCTAGGGTAGTTTTGCTTCAGTGACCGTTCCCTCATTACAGAAGCACTTAGTCTCGGGTTTGGGTTCAACCCTGGGTTTCTTCACTAGAGCAGCAGCTGATTTGTCGTCTCATGAAGTATCCCTTCTTGCCCTTGCCCTTCTTGAAACTAGTGGTTTTACTAACCATCAACAATTGATGCTCCTACTCGATTTCTACTTTCACGGTGTCAAACATCGCGAATTGCTTAAGGATCATCATGTCTATCCCTGATATGTTATAGTTCATCAGGAAGCTCTAATAGCTTGGTGGCAGTGACTATGGAGAACCATCACTATCTCATCTGGAAGATTAACTCCCACTCGATTCAAGTGATTGTAGTACTCAGACAATCTGAGCACATGCTCAATGATTGAGCTTTTCTCCCTTAGTTTGTAGGTTAAGAAATTTGTCGGAGGTCTCATACCTCTTGACGCGTGCAAAAGCCTGAAATCCTAATTTCACCTCTTGGAACATCTCATATGTTCTGCGACATTTCAAAAAATGTATTCGCTGCCTCAATTCTAAACCATTTAACATTACGCACTGAACTATCACGTAGTCATCAAAACGTGTATGTCAGATGTTCGCAACATCCACAAATGACGCTCGAGGTTCAGCACACCGAGCGGTGCATTAAGGACATAGGCCTTCTATGCATCAATGAGGACAATCCTCAGTATACGGACCCAGTCCGCATAATTGCTACTATCAACTTTCAACTAAAACTTTCTCTAGGAACATATCTTAAACAGTAGAACTAAAGCGCAAGCTACGACATAATTTGCAAAGTCCTTTTGACTATGTTCATGATAATTAAGTTCATCTAATGAACTCCCACTCAGATAGACATCCTGTCAGTGTCAAAACCGGCGGATCTCGGGTAGGGGGTCCCGAACTGTGCGTCTAGGCGGATGGTAACATGAGACAAGGGACACGATGTTTTACCCAGGTTCGGGCCCTCTTGATGGAGGTAAAACCCTACGTCCTGCTTGATTGATATTGATGATGTGGGTATTACAAGAGTAGATCTACCACGAGATCAAGGAGGCTAAAACCTAGAAGCTAGCCTATGGTATGATTGTTGTTCGTCCTATGGACTAAAGCCATCCGGTTTATATAGACATCGGAGAGGGCTAGGGTTACATAGAGTCGGTTACAATGGTAGGAGATCTACATATCCGTATTGCCAAGCTTGCCTTCTACGCCAAGGAAAGTCCCATCCGGACACGGGACGAAGTCTTCAATCTTGTATCTTCATAGTCTTGGAGTCCGGCCGATGATGATAGTTCGGCTATCCGGACACCCCCTAGTCCAGGACTCCCTCAGTAGCCCCTGAACCAGGCTTCAATGACGACGAGTCCGGCGCGCATATTGTCTTCGGCGTTGCAAGGCGGGTTCCCCTCCATGTTCCATGTGTTTGCCGAATAGTGTCCGGTTTCTTCATAAATGTTGCGCTCCTTGGCTTCCACGCCCAATAACGGCCCTCTTCCATGTGTTGTATGAATGCAAAAAACCAGGGTATTTTTACATTTTACCCTCCTAGCTGCGCGAATAAGCCGCCTATAAGAGAGGCGGGGATCCAGATCCGAATCACACCATCCTCCTCCCGCAAGTGCTCATCAAAGCGCATCTGACAAAAATCCATTCCAACATGGACAGTCGACGCGGCTCCTCTTCTCGCGCTCCCAGTCCTCAGCCAGGAGACTGGAGGAGATGCTCAGTCCCGCATAGCGAGTTAGTGATGCTCCAAGCAGAGGGATACCTTCCCCCAGCCTTTATGGTTCCGGTTCGAGCCGGACTGGCCACCTACAAGGGTGGGAAGCAGGCGGAGAGCGTCCCCAATCCCTCTAAAGGAGAGCGGGTATGTCTCGTCCCCTACTTAATAAGGGGACTCGGATTTCCCATACATTCGTTTCTCCAGGGGCTCCTGGAGTTCTATGCACTCCAACTTCACCACCTCACACCTGCCTCCATTTTACACATCGCGGGCTTTGTAGCTCTTTGCGAGCTGTTCTTGGGCATCGAGCCCCATTTTGTGTTGTGGAAGAGACTGTTTTGCCTCGTACCCTGTTCTCACGAGGGGTCGATATATCAAGTGCGCGGAGCTGAAACATGGCGCATCGCCGGGACCGGATATCTATTCGGAACCCCGAAGAAGGCGTCCGAAGACTGGCCTTCGGAGTGGTTCTATATGGAAGACGCCTCGCTGCCGGATCCAGTTCGGATCGGCCTCCCGGAGTTTAGCAACGCTCCTCTGAAGAAACGCCTGAGCTGGCGCCTGCGGAGCCCTCAACGGGAAGATGATAGGAGCGTCCAATATCTGATGGGCCGGATACGGTTACTGGCCTATTCCGGATTAACCATGATTGGAGTCATGGCCACATGCATTATGCGAGGGGTGCAGCCGCTCCAATATAGGGGCCACCCCATGTGGGATTTCAACGGGGAGAATGACGCCACCCGTCATGGTCGCAAGGGGCCGGGATTGGCCGCCGATCTGGTAAAGATCCTGTCCGACTTGTACAAGGGGGAGAAGGAGGACTTTCTCCGTACGAGTCCATTGAATGGATTCTCCATGAATAACCCTCGGAGCTAGGTAAGCGAACGTTTATATATCCGATCCGTGCTTTCAAAGATAAGTGTCTTACTTTATGATTTCGACGCAGGAACTATGCCGGGATGTGGAGGGCATGGAAAGCCCGACTTCACAACCCGAGGATCCGGGAAGATCCCTTGATCCGGCCTCCGGAGAGGATCCGGACATAATGGTGGAACTGATTGACGGGGTGTTCCACCAGCTCAGCATAGATAATGCTCTAGTCGCCATTACGGCTGACTACCCCGGTTTATCTCCGGCTTCTCAGGTGAGTACGACGGAAGTCCTGAAACCGTTACTTTTGTAATGCTTATTTCTGACCACCGTGTACCAACGGTGCTTCGCAGGAGGTGCCTTTACGGCGGGAAGCCGAGCCCGCGGCGACTGACCAACCAGGGTCAGTGCGGCCCAACAGGCGGAAGAGGAGTGCGGCGCGAATCAAAACGTCGCCGCAGAGGTATGGCGCACCCTTGTCCTTTAAGGGAAAGACTCCTAGGAGGTACATTAATGCTCATGATTCTTCCAGGAGAAAGAGCGCTCGTCGGACTGAGCCCGGAGAGGTTGCCAACCAAGACTCCGCCAGCCAGGCTCCAACGCCTAGTCCGGAGGGGGAGGCGAGCGCAAGGCGCGAGCTGGATGCTCTTCCAACGGAGGATGCCGACAGGTTGTCCGCCACCAGGTCTGAGGTGGAGAGCGCCATGAATCACAGGCGCCGCCGAACAGTTCTTCGCGTGTTTCTCCGCAGAGGCGTTGAATGCCTTTAATGCGGGAGACGCACACCTCCGTGCTGCTCAAGATGGTTTAACCAGAGCCATGGAGCAGTATGTAAAAGACATACGGGTGAGGAATTTTAATGGTTATATATGCCAGTAGCCCCCGAGACTTAAAATAGTTAAACTAACTGATTTAAGGATCATTTGTTATGCAGGATCTTACGGAGAAGAATACCCACCTATCCCAGGAGCTTCAAGAATACAAGGCCCAACTCGAGGCCGCGCTAGCCGCTGCCCGGGGAGCCACAGAGACCCCCTCTGGTAATTCATATTTCGAAAAGAGAAGTAGTTTATGAAGTGCGGCATGTGTGTATAATCTGATAATAATATTGCAGAGGGTGCCGGACTAGATCCGGACAAGCAACATCTGCTACGCCAGCTTAAGGCCGGCGAGAAGGTGCTTACAAGGGTGCAGCAGGAGAGGAACAAACTCCAAGATGCCAACACCCAGCTGGGCGAAGAACTAAAAGGTGTTCGGGTCCAGCTGTCTAACTCCGTAAAGGAGAATCGACGGCTTCGTCGCGGCATTTACAGTAAGTGCTTGAGCAAACTCTTTTGAAAAGAAGAGTTCGGCAAGGAAGTCGATTGACAGAAATGTGTCTGTAGGTGTGCTCACGGGTCGTTCGGCGGAGGAGATGCCTGGTTCCACGGGAGACCCTCTTCCCGAGCTACTGCAACTGCACGAACGTGTTCGGAAGGCGATGAGCGGCGTCGTTCAGGCCTTATGGCCTTCCGTCTCCCTACCCGAGGGTCTTGGAGGGCTTGCTGAGAAGCTTCAGGGAGTACGGCAGCGTTCTTGTCTGTGGAAGATATCGGCCTGCCGTCAAGGCGCCAGGGAGGCCTGGGCCATGGTGAAGACGCGGTACACGAGGGCTGATCCAAACCACATGGCCGAGGTCGGACCTGTGGGGCCTGATGGGAAGGAGATCCCTGTGAGCCTGATGTACGGCCAAGTAGAGTTGGCCGTGAAATATTCCCAACGGGACTGTAAATTAGACAGCCTATTAGATGGGATTGAAGAGGAGTACAATCAGTCAGTTTGACGATGTAATTTAAAATGACATGTAAAATGCCTTCTAGCCGGATTGTAGATCGTTTGTCTTTGCGGACCTTTTCGCTTCAACCTCGGGACCCAACAGTCCGGAGTGTGTCCGAATACCCTGAGGGTTATACAAAAACCGGGGCATGCATGGAGACAAGGCGTAGGGGTCATAAGTGCTTTATCAGACAATTGCCCAACTAGCTATGTTATATTACATGGTTAGTAAGAAACATCTTCCAGGGAGAATAGTTCCGTTAGGGGTTCCTTTCCCTGGGAGGCATGCCCTAAAGTGCATGTCCAGACTGCGAAAAGAGCAGAAAAAGCATCTGGAGGCAGAGAAATAAATAAGTAATAAATCATCTTTCAGGTCACCGACCGAATATTCCCTTAAGAACGCTAGCTTTCGGCTTCACCCAGTCTGAGGTACACATCCGGCTGATCTGGCAGTAACAATCGCAGAGGTGCTCCCTTTACCTCCTAGCCGAACAATCGGGAACATAGGGGTAAGCACAGGAGCCAGGCAACCCAGCTTGGCCAAAACTTAAGTCATATCGATGCATATAATGGTGAGTAAAAGGTACATGCGGAAGTATGACACATGTGTTGGGCATGAAGCCCGTATAGATAAGCTTCTGTTAAAGAAGCCCCCAGGTATAACGAGTGCGAGTAGCACATCAAGTGAGTGCGAACAAAGCGCAGATCAGCCCTCAAGAGGCTTGCACTGAAAGAGGGAGGAAAAAGGAGGGAAAAACAAAGACAGCAAAAAAATATGAAAGGTGGACGGAGGAAGGAGACCAACTCTGAGTCCGGCGCTAGGCGTAGAATCTTCGGAGACGGGCTGCGTTCCATGGGTTTGGCTCGAGTCGGTTGTTAGATGCGTTGCGTAGACGGTATGCACCGCTGGTAAGGACTTGGTCGATGATGAAGGGACCTTCCCATTTGGGCTTAAGTTTGTCATTTTTCTTGTCCGGCAGGCGTAGAACTAGTTCGCCAACATTGTAAGTTTTAGCCCGTACTTCTCTGCTTTGATATCTTCGAGCCTGCTACTGATAGAATGCGGAACGGGATTTTTCCACGTCGCGCTCCTCCTCTAAGGCGTCCAAACTGTCCTGCCAATCCAACTCGGCTTCTCTTTCTTCGTACATGCGCACACGAGGTGAGTCATGAAGTATGTCGCAGGGCAAAACTGCCTCAGCGCCGTATACCATAAAAAATGGTGTGAATCCGGTAGTGCGGTTTGGCGTGGTCCGCAGCCCCCAGAGTACGGAGTCTAGCTCCTCTACCCAGTGCATGTTAGATTCCGTGAGGGACCGCACTAATCTGGGTTTAATGCCGCTCATGATTAGACCATTTGCCCGTTCCACTTGACCGTTAGTTTGAGGGTGATAGACTGAAGCGTAGTCGAGCTTGATGCCCATGTTTTTGCACCAGAGTTTAACCTCGTCGGCCATGAAATTCGTGCCGTTATCAGTGATGATGCTGTGGGGGACGCCGAAACGGTGTACTACCCCGGATATGAAGTCTATCACAGGTCCGGATTCTACCGTTTTAACCGGCTTGGCCTCTATCCATTTGGTGAATTTGTCCACCATGACCAATAAGTATTTTTTCTTGTGGGTTCCCCCTTTAAGGGGTCCAACCATGTCAAGCCCCCAGACCGCGAACGGCCAGGTGATGGGTATAGTTTTGAGGGCGGTGGGTGGCATGTGGCTTTGATTAGCAAAGAGCTGGCAACCGACGCATCGTTGGACTAAGTCCTAAGCATCTGCCCGGGCTGTCGGCCAATAAAATCCTGTACGAAAGGCCTTGCCTACAAGGGCCGGTTGCGGCGTGGTGCCCGCCGAGTCCGGCATGAATTTCAGCCAGGAGATTTCGCCCTTCCTCTTTGGAGATACACCTTTGAAGGACTCCGGTTGTGCTTTTCTTATAAAGTTCTCCCTCATGGACCTTGTAGGCTTTAGATGGCCGAACTATGCAGCGGGCCTCATTTTGGTCTTCGGGGAGTTCCTGCCTGATTAAGTAGGCTAGGAATGGTTCCGTCCACGGGGCAATTACTGCCATTATTTCGTGGGTTGAAGGTGTTATTTCATTGGCTGAGCCACTGATTGTGTCAGAATGTTCCGTGTTGGGTGGTGCAGTTGGTTCCGGGTTGTTATTTCCGGACTCTTCTTTCCATAATACGGATGGCTTAAAGAGCCGCTCTACGAAGATGTTTGGAGGGACGGCATCTCGTTTTGCGCCGATGCGTGCCAACATGTCTACTGCCTGGTTATTATCCCGGGCTACATGGTGGAATTTGAGTCCTTCGAACCGAGCTGACATTTTTATGACGGCGTTACGGTAGGCTGCCATTTTCGGATCCTTGGCGTCAAAGTCTCCATTTACTTGGGATATTGCGAGGTTTGAATCCCTGCTCACCTCTAGGCGTTGAATACCCATGGAGATTGCCATCCGGAGACCATCTAGAAGGGCCTCGTATTCAGCTGCGTTGTTGGAGTCCGTGTACATTATTTGAAGTACGGGGTGCACCGTGTCTCCGGTTGGGGACGTCAAGACGATGCCAGCCCCCAAGCCAGCCAACATTTTGGAGTCGTCGAAATGCATGATCCAATTGGAGTATGCGCCGTACTCTTTAGGGAGTTCGGCTTCGGTCCATTCGGCGATGAAGTCGGCCAAAACTTGCGACTTTATGGATCGCCGTGGTTTGTAGGTTATGTCAAATGGTAAGAGCTCAATGGCCCATTTTGCAATCCTGCCCGTCGCATCACGATTGTTTATAATATCGTTGAAAGGTACTTCGGAGGACACCGTTATGGAACACTCTTGAAAGTAGTGACGCAGCTTCCGGGATGCCATGAACACCGCATACGCTATCTTTTGATAATGTGGGTACCGGGACTTGCATGGGGTTAAGACAGTGGATACGTAGTACACTGGTTTTTGAAGAGGGAATTTGTGCCCTTCTGTTTCTCGTTCGACGACGAGTACGGCGTTGACAACTTGATGTGTTGCCGCGATATATAATAACATAGGTTCGCCCAGGTTGGGCGCGGCCAGGACCGGATTTGTCGTCAATATGGCCTTAATTTCTTCGAGTCCGGCCGTGGCAGCATCCGTCCATTCAAAGTGTTCGGTGCGCCCGAGGAGGCGATAGAGGGGCAGTGCCTTTTCTCCCAAACGGGAGATGAAGCGGCTTAGAGCCGCCACGCATCCAGTTAGTTTTTGTATTTGTTTGAGGTCTTTTGGGATATCCAATTGTGACAGAGCTTGGATCTTGGCTGGGTTTGCTTCAATTCCTCTACCGGTTACAATGAAGCCCAAGAGCTTTCTAGCTGGTACACCGAAAACACATTTTTCCGGGTTGAGCTTAATGTCGTATGCTCGGAGGTTGTCGAATCTAAGCCTCAAATCGTCTATTAGAGTTTTGACGTGTTTGGTCTTAACGACCACGTCGTCTACGTACGCCTCCACTGTTTTGCCTATCTGGGTGGCCAGACATGTCTGAATCATGCGCTGATATGTTGCGCCGGCGTTTTTGAGTCCGAAGGGCATTGTGTTGAAGCAGAATGGTCCGTACGGAGTAATGAATGCCGTTGCGGCCTGGTCTTTCTCCGCCATCTTGATTTGATGGTATCCGGAGTATGCATCGAGGAAGCACAATGAATCGTGCCCTGCGGTAGCATTGATGATTTGGTCGATGCGAGGGAGAGGGAAAGGGTCCTTTGGACAGGCCTTGTTAAGGTCTTTGAAATCGACACAAAGGCGCCAGGATTTGTCCTTTTTTGGTACCATTACCATGTTGGCTAGCCAGTCCGGATGTTTTATATCTCTGATGAATCCGGCTTCTAAGAGTTTGGCTAGCTCCTCTCCCATTGCCTGTCTTTTGGGTTCGGAAAATCGCCGAAGAGCCTGTTTGACTGGCTTGAATCCTTTTAGGATATTTAGGCTATGTTCTGCCAGCCTGCGTGGGATTCCTGGCATATCTGAAGGGTGCCAGGCAAAAATGTCCCAATTTTCCCGAAGGAATTCTCGTAGTGCGGCTTCTACATCAGGATTTAATTGTGCCCCAATGGAGGCCGTCTTTGTGGGGTCTGTTGGATGGACCTAGAATTTGACTATTTCATCTGCTGGTTTAAAAGAGGTGGACTTAGACCTCTTATCGAGTATCACATCATCCCTATCCACCGTGGAGCGCAGCGCAGTGAGTTCCTCTGCCGCTAGGGCTTCGGATAATGCCTCTAGGGCCAGTGCGGCTGTCTTATTTTCAGCGCGGAGTGCTATATCTGGATCACTGACAAGAGTGATTATTCCATTGGGCCCGGGCATTTTGAGCTTCATGTACCCGTAATGGGGTATAGCTTGGAAGATTGTGAATGCCTCTCGCCCTAACAAGGCGTGATATCCGCTGCCGAATGGGGCCACTTGGAATGTGACCTCCTCGGACCTGTAATTGTCCGGCGAGCCGAACACTACATCTAGTGTGATTTTTCCTGTGCAGCGTACTTCTCGACTAGGGATTATTCCTCTGAAGGTTGTGCTGCTTCGCTCAATGCGGCTCCAGTCAATTTCCATTTTTGGGAGGGTTTCCTCATAGATGAGGTTTAATCTGCTGCCGCCATCCATGAGTACCTTGGTAAGACGAAAGCCGTCCACTATCGGACTGAGGACCAATGCGGCTGGTGCTCGAGCTGTTCGGAATTTAGGTTCGTCGCTGGCATTGAAGGTGATAGCCGTGTCGCTCCATGGATTTGTTGTTGCTACTTGGTAGACTTCGGCGAGGCTGCGAATTGTTCGTTTCCGCATGTTATTTGATGCGAAAGTCTCGAAGACTGTTAATACCGTACTGGTACTGTTGGGCTGGTTACCCGGGGCTAGAAAGCCTTCGCCACTTTTGGCCACCTGCCGTAGTATCCAACATGCTCGAAGGCTATGTGTTGGAGTGGCGCCCTCTGTACTGTGGATTTTACAGCGTCCGTTGAGCCATCCCTCCAGTACGGTTCCATGCCCTTTAGGGGGTTTTGCTTTTTGGTTTTTAACCCAGGTGCTTGAGTATGACGCACCCTTTTATTCCGAACTAGGGTTGTATTCAGGGCCGGATTGTCCCAAAACCTGGTTTCGGTTTTCCAGGCACTCTCCATCGCACAGTATTTTTGTACTATGGTCGCCAGGTCGGCGAAGCGTGTAACTTCGCGACGACTTATGGCGTTCATGATTCCCTTGTCCGTGCAATTGTTGCAGAAAATTGAGATTGCGCTTTCCTCACGGCAGTCCTTTATCCTGTCCATGACCAGGAGGAATCTAGCCCAGTAATGATGTACTGTTTCATCGGGCTCTTGCCGTATTTGAGATAGATCGCTTATGTTTGGGTGGGCGGGCGGAATTAAATTCGGAACCCCGCCCAATCTGAGGCTCAAAGGCCGAGAAATTTCCGGATTTGGAAGCTTGGATTGCTGGATGTTATCCAACAAATCTGGTTCGATGCCTGACTTTAGGTTCAGTACTTGATTGATGTCCGTCCCTCCATGAGAATCCGGCATGAAGGGATCGGGAATCCGGACATAACTGGTCTTTAACATAGAAGAAGAGTCGCCGCGTTGTTCCTCTACCACGACAACGTGGTGGGTAGCCTGGGGAGAGTTAATTTCTCTCAGATCGGTTTTAAGCCCAATCTGATCGTAGTTTGTAGCGACTCCCAGGGCGGCGATGCGATCCAAGAGCTCATTTACGGAGGAGAGCTCCATCGGATCTAGCTGCTCGGCGAATTCCGAGTTGACGTGAAGATCGCTTTTGATGACCTGCGAGGTCATTGTCGGAGCGGCGGCCGAACAGGCGGTCATAAGAAAACCGCCTAGCCGGATAGTTTGGCCGGTGGCCAAAGCTCCCTTGATGACGGCGCCATCTTTAAAGACGGAAAAAGGCATCCCTCCTGATTGCGACAGCACAGAGGAACTCTCAATGAAAGCACCAATGTCGGTGTCAAAACCGGCGGATCTCGGGTAGGGGGTCCCGAACTGTGCGTCTAGGCGGATGGTAACAGGAGACAAGGGACACGATGTTTTACCCAGGTTCGGGCCCTCTTGATGGAGGTAAAACCCTACGTCCTTCTTGATTGATATTGATGATGTGGGTATTACAAGAGTAGATCTACCACGAGATCAAGGAGGCTAAACCCTAGAAGCTAGCCTATGGTATGATTGTTGTTCGTCCTATGGACTAAAGCCATCCGGTTTATATAGACACCGGAGAGGGCTAGGGTTACACAGAGTCGGTTACAATGGTAGGAGATCTACATATCCGTATTGCCAAGCTTGCCTTCTACGCCAAGGAAAGTCCCATCCGGACACGGGACGAAGTCTTCAATCTTGTATCTTCATAGTCTTGGAGTCCGGCCGATGATGATAGTTCGGCTATCCGGACACCCCCTAGTCCAGGACTCCCTCACATCCCTCTAGTCATCTAAGTGATACATGATTCGAGTCAACTAGGCCATGTCTGATCATCACGTGAGACGAACTAGTCATCATCGGTGAACATCTCCATGTTAATCGTATCTACTATACAACTCATGTTCGACCTTTCGGTCTCTTGTGTTCCGAGGCCATGTCTGTACATGCTAGGCTCGTCAAGTCAACCTAAGTGTTTTGCGTGTGTAAATCTGGCTTACACCCATTGTATGTGAATGTTAGAATCTATCACACCCGATCATCACGTGGTGCTTCGAAACAACGAACTTTCGCAATAGTGCACAGTTAGCGGGAACACTTTCTTGAAATTTTAATGAGGGATCATCTTATTTATGCCACCATCGTTCTAAGAAAATAAGATGTAAACATGACAAACATCACATGCAAATCATAAAGTGACATGATATGGCCAATATCATCTTGCGCCTTTGATCTCCATCTTGAGGCACGACATGATCACCTTCGTCACCGGCATGACACCATGGTCTCATCATCATGATCTCCATCATCGTGTCTTCATGAAGTTGTCTCACCAACTATTACTTCTACTACTATGGCTAACGGTTTAGCAATAAAGGAAAGTAATTACATGGCGTTTTCAATGACACGCAGGTCATACAATAAATTAAGACAACTCCTATAGCTCCTGCCGGTTGTCATACTCATCGACATGCAAGTCGTGATTCCTATTACAAGAACATGATCAATATCATACATCACATATATCATTCATCACATTATTTTGGACATATCACATCACATAGCATACCCTGCGAAAAACAAGTTAGACGTCCTCTAATTGTTGTTGCATGTTTTACGTGGCTGCTATGGGTTTCTAGCAAGAATGTTTCTTACCTATGCAAAAGCCACAACGGTGATATGCCAATTGCTATTTACCCTTCATAAGGACCCTTTTCATTGAATCCGATCCGACTAAAGTGGGAGAGACTGGCACCCACTAGCCACCTTTATGCAACGAGTGCATGTTAGTCGGTGGAACCTGTCTCACGTAAGCGTACGTGTAAGGTCGGTCCGGGCCACTTCATCCCACGATGCCGCCGAATCAAGATAGGACTAGTAACGGTAAGCAAAATTGAACAAACCAACGCCCACAACTACTTGTGTTCTACTCGTGCATAGAATCTACGCAACAGACCTAGCTCATGATGCCACTGTTGGGGAACGTAGCAGAAATTCAAAATTTTCTATGCATCACCAAGATCAATCTATGGAGTAACTAGCAACGAGAGAGGGGAGTGCATCTTCATACCCTTGAAGATCGCGATGCGGAAATGTTGCAAGAACGTGGTCGGTGGAGTCGTTCACTAAGCGATTCAGATCGCGGCCGAATCCGATCTTAGCACCGAACAACGGTGCCTCCGCGTTCAACACACGTACAGCCCGGGGACATCTCCTCCTTCTTGATCTAGCAAGGGGAGAGGACAAGTTGAGGGAGAGCTCCGGCAGCACGACGGCATGGTGGTGGAGCTTGCAGTTCTCCGGCAGAGCTTCGCCAAGCACTACGGAGGAGGAGGAGGTGTTGGGGAGGGAGAGGGATGCGCCAGGGGAAGGGTGAAGCTCCCATGCGCCTCCCCACTATATATAGGGGTGGAGGGGGCTGCTTTCTTGCCCTCCAAGTCCATTGGGGCGTTGGCAAAGGTGGAGGAAAGAAATCCCATCATTTCCTTCCCCACCGATTGTTATCCCCCTTTTTTAGGGATCTTGATCTTATCCCTTCGGGATATGATCTTATTCCTTCTAAGGGGGGATCTTGGTGCACCTTGACCAGGGGTGTGGGGCCTTACCCCCACTACCCACGTTCATGTGCGTCCCCCCATGCAAGTAGGCCCCACTCTGGAACCTTCTAGAACCTTCCCGGTACAATACCAAAAAATCCCGAACATTTTCCGGTGGCCAAAATAGGACTTCCCATATATAAATATTTACCTCCGAGCATTCCGGAACTCCTCATGATGTTCGGGATCTCATCCGGGACTCCGAACAACTTTCGGTAATTGCACACTAATTCCCATAACAACTCTAGCGTCACCGAACCTTAAGTGTGTAGACCCTACGGGTTCGGCAATCATGCAGACATGATCGAGACAACTCTCTGGCCAAAAACCAACAACAAGATCTGGATACCCATGTTGGCTCCCACATATTCCATGATGATCTCATCGGATGAACCACGATGTCAAGGATTCAAGCAATCCTGTATACAATTCCCTTTGTCAATCGGTACGTTACTTGCCCGAGATCCGATCGTCAGTATCCCAATACCTCGTTCAATCTCGTTACCGGCAAGTCACTTTACTCGTTCCGTAATGCATGATCCCGTGACTAACTACTTAGTCACATTGATCTCATTATGATGATGCGTTACCGAGTGGGCCTAGAGATACCTCTCCGTCACACGGAGTGACAAATCCCAGTCTCGATTCGTGCCAACCCAACAGACACTTTCGGAGATACCCGTAGTGCACCTTTATAGCCACCCAGTTACGTTGTGACGTTTGGCACACCCAAAGCATTTCTACGGTATCCGGGAGTTGCACAATCTCATGGTCTAAGGAAATGATACTTGACTTTAGAAAAGCTTTTAGCAAACGAACTACATGATCTTGTGCTATGCTTAGGATTGGGTATTGTCCATCACATCATTCTCCTAATGATGTGATCCCATTATCAATGACATCCAATGTCCATGTCAGGAAACCATAACCATATATTGATCAACGAGCTAGTCAACTAGAGGCTCTCTAGGGACATGTTGTGGTCTATGTATTCACACATGTATTACGGCTTCCAGTTAATACAATTATAGCATGAACAATAGACAATTATCATGAACAAGGAAATATAATAATAACCATTTTATTATTGCCTCTAGGGCATATTTCCAACACCTTGTTCCTCCCCGGCGAGCGCAGCCAGCCCGGCACGCCCGATGGCGTTTGCACCAACGTGCTTCATGGCATGGAAGACGCTTGCGCGGCGAGCTGCCTCGCTGATCTCATCAGCGAGATTCGCCTCTCTGACGAGCCCGCGCCAGGCACGGACGCAACCAGCTCCGAAAGCTGCCTCATCGACCTCATTGGCAAGCACGACATCGCCAACGAGCCAGCCTCCGACCTAGAGTCGATCGGCTCCACCTACCCGATGCTTGTCGACTCCGACACGGCATCCCTCGACGCCTTCCCCACCAACGTGGTGGTCATTGACGACCCGCTCCCTCATGCAGATAGCGGCAGTAGCACCGTCATCAAGGTGCTCGTCATCAACCACGGTGGAGCCTCCGGCGTGGACGCCCAAGACCCGCTGCAGGTGACGATGCGCGACCTGTCTGTGCCCATCGCAGGCGACGCCAACCCCGAGATGCTGGCAGGCTGCCGCGTCGCGCTCGTCGAGAGCGACAGGAAGTTGGCCACTATGAGACGCCTCACCGAGGCCTATCAGCGCGAGGTTGATCGCGCCGTCTGTGGCACGCCGGCTGCTGGCGAGCCTAGCCGCGTGGGCATCGTCCAACAGCACGGCGCGACCATCGCCAGCATGCTGGGGGCTGACCGCCCAGTCTGCGCCAAGCCCATCGAGAACCTGCGTGCTGCCCAGGCGGCAGCAGACGAGCTGGAACTCCTGGAGGGTGACGAGTGATGCTGCATGACGGAGCGCGTTCAGCAGCTCATCGACCCGACTGTCGCACAGCAAGAAGCCGGCGCGTGTGCCGAGAATCCTCCCCTCCCCCCCTCCCCCCTCCCCCCGCCGAGAGCAAGGCGTGACCTCCTAGATGCCGACAGCCGGCTCCCACGACCGAAGAGACAAATAGCGGGCTGCTAGCCGTAGTCGGAAGAGCCTCACCATCGAGCGCAACAAAGATGGCCGCCCACGAGCTGTGGAGCGGCGGGATGACTGTTCACCTCCCCCTCCACCTCCCAGGAAGAGGTATGCCTCCCCGCCGCCTGTTGAGCACCCGACGCTCAGCGGCCGGCTGGGCCGCCGTGAAGGAATCTGAGAAAACGATGCCCGCCATCGGATCGATCGCCTGGCGCGATCCCAGGGTTCTCGCTGGCCCTTCTTTTGGCCCCCGCATTCGCAACAAGCCCTTCCCCAAAGGGTTCTCGCTCCCAAGAGATACGCCCAAGTACAACAGCTTCGTGAAGCCAGAAGACTGGCTGTTCGACTACTCCACCGCAGTCAACATAGCAAACGGCAACAAGCGCGTTGCCGTGAAGTACGTCCCCCTCATGCTTCAGGGCACGACGCGCACTTGGCTGAACAGCCTCAAGCCCTACAGCATCAACAGCTGGGTAGATTTCACCGAAGTCTTCATCCGCAACTTCACCAGCACTTACAAGCGGCCGCCCAAGCCTCGCCAGCTCTCTCTGTGTGTCCAAGGCCCAACCGAATCCACTCGCGACTACCTGACGCGGTGGGGCAAACTGCGCAACTCCTGCGAAGGAGTGCACGAGGTGCAAGCTATAGAGTACTTCACCGTCGGGTGCAGGAAAGGCACCCTGCTCAAGCACCGACTCCTCTGCGATGAGCCTGCTACAATCAACGAGTTGTTGATCATAGCAGACAAGTCCGCCACTGTCGACTCTTCTATGAAGTTGGAGCTTCAGGTGGACGCCTCTGGGAAGGTGCTCCCTCCGACTCCCAGAACATCGGCTGGTGACACCAGTCGGCGCCAGCAGCAGAATGACAACAAGCGCAAGGCTCCGATGCCGGCTTCCACCAGCTGGTAGGTGGTGACAGTCAACGATCAGCAGCCAAAGGGGCAGCCCATACCCAAGCGTTAGAAAGGCGGCAAGCCGGCTTGGCATCCTGCTTTCTCCTATGAGCAGACCATAGATGCACCCTGCAAGTTCCACAGCGGTGCGAAGCCATCCAATCACATCACCCGGAAGTGCCACTGGCTCACCCGAATCTCCAAGGGCAAAGGGTTGCTGCCTCCTCCGCCTGCTGGCCAGCCGCCTCCGCCTCCTCAGTAGCCGGCGTCCCATCCAGCAGTCGGCGCCATCCAAGATGAATTCCCTGAAGAGCATGGAGCCTACGTTGTGTTCACCAGCCAGGCTAATGATAGGCGCAGCCGGCGCCAGCAACACCAAGAAGTCAACGTTGTCGCCTCTAAGGTCCCAGAGTTCATGCATTGGTCCGAGAAGCCCATCGGTTGGAGCCGAGCCGACCACCCGGAAGTGATGCCTTCTTCGGGTTCCTACGCCCTGGTGTTGGATGACACCTTTGCAACAAAGAGGCGAGTTGCTCGCTTCTCCCAAGTCCTGATAGATGGCGGTAGCAGCATCAACATCCTTTACCGCGATACAATGGAGAAGCTGAACATCAAGGCGAAGCAACTCCAGCCCAGCCGGACTGTCTTCCACGGCATTGTGCCCGGCCTTTCCCGCTCACCAATTGGCAAGATCAAGATAGATGTCCTCTTCGGAGACAAAGATCATTTCCGCCACAAAGCAATTTGGTTTGAGGTAGTGGAACTGGAGAGCCCTTACCATGCATTGCTTGGCCGGCCTACCCTGGCCATGTTCATGGCAGTGCCTCATTACGCCTACCTCAAGATGAAGATGCCGGGAACCAAGGGCATCATCACCATAGTCGAAGACTACAAGAAGTCGTTCACCTGTGCCGCAGCAAGCAGTCGGCTGGCCGAGTCCCTTGTGATTGCCGCAAAGAAGAAGCTCCTGACTGGGTTGTGGCCATGGCCGGCAAGCATCCGGACCTGTCACCAGATCCCAAGGAGTCGAAGACCTAGGGCTCCTTCCAGCCGGCCAAAGAAACCAAGAAGATACCCTTGGACCCGGACCACCCGGAGAGGTTCGCTCCTGTAGGAACCACCCTTGATACCAATAGGAAAGCGAGCTCGTCGATTTCCTCCGTGAGAATCGGGGTATCTTTTCATGGTCCCCCAAGGACATGCCGGGTGTTCTGACGGACTTCGCCGAGCACAAGCTACATGTCAGAGCAGATGCAAAACCAGTCAGGCAACCCCTCCCCCGTATGTCGGAAGAGAAGAGAAGAATTGTTGGTGAAGAGATAGCCCAGCTCATAGCAGCCGGCTTCATTATGGAAGTGTTCTTTCCAGAATGGCTTACCAATCCAGTCCTTGTACTGAAGAAGAACAACAAGTGGCGCATGTGCATTCATTATACCAGCCTCAACAAAGCTTGCCCCAAAGATCCATTTGCCTTGCCTCAGGTTGATCAAGTAATAGACTCCACAGCCGGATGCGAGTTGTTGAGTTTCTTGGATGCCTACTCAGTGTACCACCAGATCAAGTTGAACCCGGCCGACCGCCTGAAGACCGCCTTCATCACACCATTCGGAGCCTTCTGCTACCTGACCATGACATTCGGCTTGAGAAATGTCGGTGCCACTTTTCAGTGTTGCATGCAGAAGTGCCTCCTCAAACAGCTCGACAAAAATGCCCACGTCTATGTAGATGATATTGTGGTGAAGACGGAGAAGCGCGGTACCCTTCTAGAAGATCTCAAGGAAACATTCAACAATCTGCACCGTTTTCAAATCAAGCTCAACCCTGAGAAATGTGTCTTTGGAGTACCAGCCGACCAGCTCCTTGGCTTCCTGGTATTTGAACGCGGCATTAAGTGCAACCCTATGAAGATCAAAGCCATCGAGATGATGGAGATACCCACCCGACTGCGAGATGTCCAGAAGTTCACCGGGTGCTTGGCATCCCTCAGTCGCTTCATTAGTCAGCTGGGAGAGAAGGCTCTTCCCCTGTACCAGCTCATGAAGAAGACCACTCACTTTGAGTGGAACGACCAGGCGGAGGAGGCCTTTCTCTAGCTGAAGAAGACGTTGACCACGCCACCTGTCCTGGCGGCTCCGACTGACAAAGAGCCCATGCTCCTTTACATTGCCGCAACCAGCCGGGTGGTCAGCACAGTCATTGTGGTACAACGCCCAGAGGACGGCAAGGCATAGCCGGTCCAGAGGCCTATGTACCATTTAAGCGAGGTGCTGTCAGCTTCAAAGCAAAACTATCCCCACTACCAGAAGATGTGATACGGCGTGTACTTTGCCGCCAAGAAGCTCAAGCCATACTTTCAAGAGCACCCCATCATGATTTTTTGCACTGCCCCACTTGCCGAGATGCATCAGGTCGGGTGGCCAAATGGGCCATCGAGCTGGCTCCCTACACCATCTTCTACCAGCCTCTCACCGCCATCAAGTCCCAAGCACTTGCCAACTTTCTCGTCGACTGGGCCGTGACCCAGTACCTGCCGCCAGCGCTAGACTCCGCCAATTGGCAGATGCACTTTGATGGCTCCAAGATGCGCACCGGTCTGGGAGCCGGCATCATCCTGACCTCTCCCAAAGGCGACAAGCTCAGATACACATTGCAAATCCACTTTTCCGCCTCCAATAATGTGGCCGAGTATGAGGCGCTCGTACACGTGCCCCGGCTGGCCAAAGAACTCGGCATTCGCCGGGTCCTGTGCTACGGCGACTCGGACTTGGTGGTCCAACAGTCGTCTGGCGACTAGGACGCCAAGGATGCAAATATGGCAAGCTACCGCTTCCTCATCCAGCAGCTCAGCGGATATTTCGAAGGATGTGAGTTCCTTCACGTGCCACGAGCCGACAACAAGCAAGCAGATGCCCTGGCACGAATCGGCTCCACCCGGCAGGCCATACCAACCGGCGTCTCCCTTCAGCGCCTCCTCAAGCTGTCTATCAAGCCTTCGCCAGAATCAGATTCCATCTTCGTGTCGGCTGCCCCAGGAACAGTCGGAACCGACTTGGGGATCTCAGCAGGCGGCTCGAGGACTTCGGCAGGCAGCTCGGCGACTGCTGCAGCCGCACCGACCCGAGGACTTTAGAGCCCGGACCGGGGACTACAGCAGTCGGCCCGGGGACTTCAATGACACAGTAGGCGGTGGCCGACTCCAACCCGCCACCTCCCAACCCAACCGCCCTAGTCACAGTGGCTGTACTGACAGTAGAAGAAGTCACAGCTCCATCATGGGCGCAACCCATTCTCAACTTTCTGGTGAACAGAGAGCTGCCGACTGATGAGATCTCGGCCTGGCAAGTACAGCGCTGGGCAGGAACCTACACGATAGTAAACAGAGAGCTTGTCAAGCGCAGCGTGACTGGAGTCTTCCAGCGATGCGTAGAGCCAGAGAAAGGCAAGGCAATCCTCAAAGATATCCACCAAGGCGAATGCAGTCACCACGCGGCTTGAAGATCACTTGTTGCCAAGGCTTTCCGCCATAGTTTTTCTGGCCGACTACTTTGGAAGACGCCAAGGACTTGGTCAAGCATTGCAAGGGGTGCCAGAAATTCAGCTCCAAGCAACAACTGCCGGCTTTTGCACTCAAGACCACCCCCCCTCACTTGGCCCTTTGCCGTCTGGGGGCTGGACATGGTGGGCCCATTCAAGACAGCACGCGGCGGCATGACTCATCTGCTTGTCACCGTGGACAAGTTCACCAAGTGGATCGAAGCAAAGCCAATCAAGAAGTTGAATGGGCCGACTATTGTGACCTTCATCGCAGATATCACCGTACGGTACGGCATACTGCACGGCATCATCACCGACAACGGCATAAATTTTGCCAAAGGAGCTTTGGCCCGTTTCTGCGCGACGCAGTGCATCCGACTGGACTTAGCGTTTGTTGCCCATCCGCAGTCAAACAACCAAGTCGAGCGAGCAAACGGCCTCATCCTCTCCGGCATCAAGCCCCGACTAGTCGATCCACTGGAGCGCTCGGCCGGCTGCTGGATCGATGAGCTGCCGGTCGTCCTCTGGAGCCTGCGCACCACTCCGAACAAGTCAACCGGCTTCACTCCTTTCTTCCTTGTGTACGGGGCCGAGGATGTCATCCCAACTGATATCGAGTTCGACTCACCTCTCGTCACCATGTACACGGAGGCGGAGTTGAGGGAAGCGCGAGAAGATGGCGTCACTACTGGAGGAGGGCTGGTTGTTGGCACTCAGCCGGTTCGCCGTCTACCAACAGAGCATGTGCCGCTACCACGGTCGAAAGGTCAAGCCAAGATCCTTCCAAGAGGGCGACCTTGTGCTCCGGCTGATCCATCAAACAGCCGGCTAGCACAAGCTCTCGGCCCCTTGGGAAGGCCCCTTCATCATCAGCAAAGCCTTGGGTAACAACTCCTACTACCTGATCGACGCACAGAAGCCCAGAGCACGCAAGAGGGACGACTCCGGCAAGGAATCAGAGCGCCCATGGAATGCAAACCTCCTTCGAAGATTTTACAGTTGATGCAGTATGTATCATGCTACCTTTTGTATTGAGCGCGGGACACACCGTAGTAGACCCGGAGCGATGACGCGGCGGCCGAGCTGTCCCTGGTGAGCAGCCTGGAGAGGAGCTTGCCCCCCTGCCTCGGGTTCGTGTGGAGCACCGCCTCCTCCCTCTCCTTGTCGACGGTGGCTGCCATGGATGGATGGATGGATCGACGTGTAGTGCCGCGGGATTATTTTCACAGGGATCGAGAGAGGGGCAGGGAGGCGTGCGGTAGTTGCAAAGAGAAGAGAGAGAGAGAGAGGGAAAAGGTGGTTGACTGTGGGCTAGTTGCATGCCAAAAACTAGCGCCGGTGTCCCCACCTCGCCCCCAGCGCGCTGGGTTCCGGCTGAGAGCGCTAGCTGAAACTTTCGTCAAATCCGGCTAAAACGGGGTCTTGGGTGCATGGCTGGGACATTTTTTTTACATCCGGCGCAAAGAAAGCGGTCCTGGGGGGCTGTTGGGGGGCCTAGTGGAGATGCTCTAATGCGGTGTTGCGAGTCATTGCCGGCGACCGAGCACGAGCATGGCCTTTTTCTTGTGTACAGTTTTTTTAACACAGTGCAGATGTAAGCGCTCATACATACGTGTATACATTCATCTCTAACGCACACATGCATATCCTACCCTTATGAACACTTTCAGGAGACTAAGCCCGCATATCGTCTTGGAATTTACAAAATCACCGTAGACGCCTCGTCATCGACGGGAACTTCTCCTCCCATTAAAAACGCATCGCCAGAAATCGTGAAATAAATTCAAGAATAATGCAAGCACCAAGACTTGAATCCTGATAGGCTAAGAATACCGTTGTCCCTCTAATCATCTAACCATAGGTTGATTCGCTTCTTGTGTGTGTTGGTGTTTCGTGCAGTATATATAAATATATTGTTGTTCGTTCAAACGAAAATGCAATATCTCGTGTGGTTAACAAGTGCTTCACAGGAACCAGGAGATCGTTGGTTCAATTTTTGCTACCCTAATCTTTTATATGTTGTTTCACTGTTTCTTTCTCCTGTTGACGAGTACGTCCCACAAACATGTGCTGCATAACCCATCTATCCCGGCCTTTTTTTGAGCCATGTAGGAATCCCCCTGTTTGGATAATGGCATAAAGTTAGAAACGATCTGGATCAACGAGGTCAGGATATCTATTTCAGAGATTTATACGTTAGATTTCAAGGTTTAAAATAGACTTCACTCTGTCACACAAAACAAGCCAGCACCGGACACTAGGCCCGTGCGTAAACAACGACGCTATCATGAAGAAAAGGAAAACGACGAATCTTAAAGGATCTCATCCAACCGTTGTATAGTTAGATATACAATAGCTAAGAGAATTAGCAAATCTGTGGAATCTCTACTACTTAAAAAGAACGTGAGGTTTTCATTTCACTTTCTTTTTCACCACCCTTTCGTCCAACCTCCTTGGATGATAATAAATTAACTTAATTTAGTTTCCTTATGAACCAGTTCCACTTTAATTTGCTTACCAAACTTCTTCGGATCAAAATATAAGGTAATTCATGGGCAGAAATTAATGATCATTTATTTACACAAGCGCATTATTATACACAGATAAATCATAAGCCGACGTACTAGAAAATTTATATCCCATTGCAACGCACGGACATTGTTCTAGTATCCATTTATGAGCCCAGCTCATCTGCACCCGGTCAAGAACATAAAAAATCAGAAAAATTAAACAAACTCCAAAAAAAATCATGTTAAATAAATTGATGCGTGTGACCCGCTCCAAATTTTAAATCATTTGGACATCTAAGTAGCTCTCAGTAAAAGAGACAAATCGGTTCAGAACGGTACATAAACAGTTATCTTTTTTACAGACATCATACTTGTCTTTTTTACTGTGAGCTAATCAGAAGTCTAAATGATCTGAAATTTGGAGCGGACCACATGCACCAACTTATCAACCACGAAAAACAATTTGGAATTTTTACATTTTTTAATATTTGTTTTGATTTTCTTTCTGCATCACTGCTGCAAATGAGCGTTGGCCCTGAATCGCTGCTCTGCAAATCTATTCCCTATTTATTTAATATTGTACGTGGTGCACGCCCCGTCAATCACATTGGGCCCGCCCATAAGGCACGTTTACGCGGGAAGCTCTCTTGGTTTTCAGAAGCTTTCATGGTAGGTTTTTCTATTTCATTTTTTTTTTATTTTCTGGATCAGGTTTTGTTTGATTTTTTCTTTTTTTCGTTTTCTTATTTTCTGAATTAAAAAACCTTTTAAAAAATCATGAACATTTTTACAAACTCGTGAACTTTTCATTAATTTGCGAACTTTTTCAAATTTGAGAACTTTTTCTAAATTCATAATTATTTTCAAATTTATGATTTTTTGTTAAATTCATGAAGATTCTTTTTCAAATTTATGGTTTTTAAAATTCATAAAAATTGTATGAACGAAAACTTATTCAAACTCGTGCACTTTTTTTTGAAGTTTTTGAAAAGTCAAACGATTAAGAGTCAAGGGTCCCGGAAAAAAAATGTCAAGGGACAAGTTTTTTAGGAAAATGTCTAGAGACAAGTGAGCGAGCGGTGATGGAGCGATCAGGCGGTTGGTCGAGGGGTACTTGTTGGGTTGCACGATAGGCCCAATTGAGCATGCACAGAGCACTAGTTGGTTGGTGTTAGGTATGCGGCATGATGGGACATGAGTTTAAAGAACACGGAGACGGCGTGCATCCCCCCTCGGTCTTAGTCTTCAAGAACCTAAGGGCGCCGGCAACAACTGCATGGGGAACGAGGCGCCGTAACAATGGCAAGAAACAGTCGAACCAAGGTGGAGGAGGAGAAAGCTCGGATCTGGAAAAGGATAGGAGTGCAATGGAGAGGGAGGATATGGACATGGAGGAATCTGACCAGAACTGGAAGCGGTCTTCTGATGAGGCCGCGGCTGCTGTCATGACAATGGCTTCCAAGGGAAGCCTGGAGCTTGTACCATCTGCAAACCAGAAAGGAGGAGCGGGTGTGGTCCCAATGAGCCCGCCACCAAAGCAAGATCCCAAGCGATCCAGAACGATGCAGCAGCCAGAGAAGGGGGCAAACACGGGGGGAGGAAGAACCAGGCGGCACCCAAAAACCAAGATGCAACAACGGTGGCCTCCTCGTCGGAGGACCGCCGAGCACAATGAATCTGTTAAGCTGGATCTGCCGGGGTTTAGGCAACGCCCCGACAGTTCAAGAATTGCGCGAACTCGCATTAAAGTTTGCCCCTAGAGTACTTTGTATTTTGGAAACGCAAATTAGCCAAGAGAGAGATGAAAGTTTAGCAAGTACTGTAGGATATGATAGTTCTTTTGCTGTTGGATCCACCCGTCGGAGCGGTGGCTTAGTTTTGTACTCGAACAATGAAATAAAAGTTGAAATTTTGGGTTACTCGCAGTATCACATTGATGTCAAGGTGTCGGATCTCGGAGGGACCCCGTGGAGGCTCTCGTGTTTCTATGGAGAAGCCCAGACACACCTAAGACACAGAACTTGGGACACAATGAAGAACCTGGTGTCGCTACAAAGTATGTCGTGGGCATGTTTAGGCGACTTCAACGAGGTCCTTCGATATGACGAGCATGATGGTGTTGGTCAGAGAAGCCAAACACAAATACAAGGTTTCATAGATGCGGTCGATGTTTGCGGCATGATTGATCTTGGTTTCCAAGGCCAGAAGTGGACGTTTGAACGAAAGTTACAGGAGGTACGTACACGAGGGTGCGGCTTAACAGAGCGCTCGAATCTGCCGAGTGGTGCGCACAATTCCCACTAGAAATGGTAGAACATCTTACTGCTGCAACCTCAGATCACTCTCCTATTTTGCTGAAGCTTGACCCACCTGCTAGAGGGCCGGTGAAAGAGAGACTGTTCCGGTACGAATGCATGTGGGAGACGCATCCCGATTTGATCTCCACCGTCCAGAGTGCATGGGAGGCCAACGACCCTAATATGACGGCGGCTGAGGTCCGAGTGAACCTAGAAGCATTGTCTAACAACTTAGGTGAGTGGAGCAAATCAACCTTTGGCAATGTCAAGGCTGAGATCACAAAACTAAAGAAGGACCTACAACGGTTAAGGAGTGATCCTCTCCGGGATGGCTCGAGCCATGTTGAGATCAAAGTTAATGACCGTCTTATTGAGCTATATCTGCGTGAGGAGGTGATGTGGCGTCAGCGGTCAAGAGTGGAATGGCTCTCTGCAGGTGACCGGAATACGCATTTCTTCCATCTTCGGGCTTCGATGAGATGGCGGAAAAACCTGATTAAAGCTCTCCAGAAACATAATGGGCAATTAACAGAGGATCTTACGGAGATGCAGCAACTTACGTATTTGTATTATTGCCATTAAGGATAAAAAGGTGGGGTTTGTTCATATTGATTAGATCTATCCCTCTACATCATGTCATCTTGCTTAAGGTGTTACTCCGTTCTTGTTAACTTAATATACTAGATGCATGCTGGATAGCGGTCGATGTGTAGAGTAATATTAGTAGATGCAGACAGAAGTCGGTCTACTTGTCTCGGACGTGATACCTATATACATGATCGTTACCTTGGATATCATCATAACTATGCGTTTTTATATCAATTGCTCAACAGTAATTTGTTTACCCACCGTATGCTTTCTTTAAAGAGAGAAGCCTCTAGGGAAAACTATGGCCCCGGGGTCTATCTTTTATCATATTATTTTCAGATCTACAAAATCAAAAATACAAAAATACTTTGCTACAACTTATTTAGTTTCATTTTAGTTCACACTTTTACTTATCTTTTATATCTATCACTATCAGATCTCATCCTTGCAAGTAACCGTGAAGGGATTGACAACTCCTTTGTCGCGTTGGGTGCAAGTATTTGTTTGTTCGTGCAGGTACAACTATTGGAGAGTTGTGTGTTCCTCCTACTGGATTGACACATTGGTTCTCAACTGAGGAAATTACTTATATGTACTTTGTTGCATCACCCTTTTTCTCTTCAAGGGAAAAACCAACGCAACCTCAACAAGTAGCAGTAGGCAAGTAGGCTCCGTTTAAGAGCACGTTATTTTTCTACATCCTTGAAATGGCCCCTATTTTTTCCTTGTCCTTTTATGACAAATTTAAGGCATCATGCTAATTGTTTTGTGTTTTCAACAAATTTCATATTTTTTGGAGTTTTCTCGATGAAAAAGGCCAATAAATGGCTAGACGTGACACTACGTGCATATGGTGTCGGAATTCGTTCAAACTAGGCATGGATGCCTACCATGGGCATGCCCACCTGGTGACAAAAGTTTGGGTCATTTCATGCATGTATGGCCCCAATTACTTTCCATACCCTTGCATGACTAATTCAAGGCACCTCACCAAGTTATTTTGGTTTGCGGCAAATTGTGCATTTTCTGGAGTTCTCTCGATAAAAAAAGGCCGATAAATGGTCGGAGTTGTCGCAACTTGAATACAGTTTCCGAAATCATTTAAATCTGACATGGATGCCTACCATGAACATGCCCATCTTCTTGCAAAAGTTGAGGTCATTTGAAAGATGCCCCAAAATAGACCATGTTCAACGGAGGGTGTTTGAGTAGGCTAGTAGGCTTCGCGTGAGAGTATGTTGTTTCTCTACATGCTTGAAATGACCCAATTTTTTTACATGGCCTTTTATGACCAACTAAAGGCACTATCCCAACTTGTTTCGGTTTTCGATGAATTTCACATTTTCTGGAGCTTTCTCGGTCAAAAAAGACCGATAAATGGTCAGATGTCTCGCAACTTGTAAATGGTGTTGGAAGTCGTTTAAACCTGGCATGGATGCGTCATATATCCGTGCCGGATTGTTGCAAGAAGTTGGGTCATTTATCCATAGTCCAAAAACCACCGCTTGAGAGGAGTGTGCTAGATTAGTCCAGACGGATGCATCCGTGAGCATGTAGTTTTTTCTAATTTGAATTCTTCTGTTATTTTCCACCATTATCATTTATAGGAACATTTTCTCATGTCCTAAGCATTTCTTGAATTTTTTAACAATTTTGAAATTTTAAATTGTGGATGTCAATTTTACAAACTTGAAAACCTTTGTAAAAATTGTTAACAAAGTTCCAACAATTGATGCACATTTTGAACACAAATTGCAAACCAAGTACCTTTTCCAAATTTATTAAATTTTCTAGAACATATACAGTACTTCAATGTGTGAACAAAAAATTTGAAAACGGGAATATATTTTGAAATTCGAGCAAATTTTTAAAAATTGTAGACAAAATTTGGAAACAAGAATATTTTTGGTATTATAAAAAATATTTCGAATTGTTAAATAGGGTTTAAAAAGAAAATAAAGTTCAAAAAGGAAAACATTAATTATATCAAAAAAGAGAATAAAACGAAAAAAATAGAAAAAAATACTTAGGCCTTGACCCAAGTGGGCGACGCCATTGGTTCCTTCAGGTGCCTGTTGGGTCGGCCCTATCATTTTTTTTGTTTCTTACTCATTTTATATTCTTTCCTGTTTCTTTATTTTGCTTTCTCTCATTTCTACCTTTTTTCCTGTTTATTTCCATTTCCATTTTTATTTTAATTTTTTTATTTCATTTTCACCTTCATTTTTCGTTTTCAACATTTTTTAGAAATTTTAAAAAAAATCACACTTTCTCGAATTTGCTCAATTTTTTAAAAAATATTCCAGTTTTGAACTTGTGTTTAAAAACTCCAAAACAAATTATAATTTGAAAGAAAATATTGTCTTGTTTTCCCAAAAATAATAAATAGGCATTAAAATTTGTTCGCTTCTTTTCCTAAAATGTTCAAAAATTCCGAAAAGTTTGGAATTCCAAATTTATAAAATCTTTGAATTATTGAAATTTTATTCACAAATAAACAAAATGTTCAAGAATTTCAAAAAATATCATCTTACAAAACGAAAATTAAAAAAAAATCATGTTTTGCAAAAACTATCGCAAAATCCAGAAATGTTCTGATAATTTCAAAAAATGTTATTGTTTTTGAAAAGAACTTAATAATTTGGAAAAATGTATTTCATTTTTCCTTTTTTTTCAAAAAGTTGTTCACTTTTAAATTTCTGTTCGCCAGTTTAAAAAATGTTCGGGTTTTCAATTTTGTTTCTGTTTTCGGAAAAATATTTTGAGATCCCAAAACAATGTTCACGTTTGCAATAAAAATATTTTGGAATTTCGAAAACTTTTCATAAATTGCTTTTAGAAATCGAATCTGCCACTAGTTCTTATAAATTCGTGCAGCTAATTATTCACTTGTACTTCCTAGTTCCACTGTCTTTGAACTCCTTGTAACCTGCTGAGGTCTTTGGTTCAATTCCCTGTCACGCCCTTTTTTGCGACGTTTTACTTTGCACCAGCGAACCTCGGCCCGGGCGCTACGTACAGGCCGTGGGCAAGTATTTCAAAAAAGACCATCCTATCATTTATTATGAAGGGGTATGGAGAGATTTCCACATAAGGTAGAGGAACACGGCATGTAGTCACATTTATTATTGTTATGCCATATCTAAGTATGACATCGGTGTTAACTTATCACAAAACAAAGGCCATCCCTCTTGTCATTGTTTGTTTGTGAGGTAATAAAATCAGCTGTGCTTGAACTTGTCATGAATATTCGTTTTAGTGACTAAACTTCAAAATGCGTCGAATTGGTCCTAAAACTTGGCATGAAAATACAATGTTAATTCCATTAGTAGAGGTAAATTGTGTTGACATGGCAAGGGTCTAACATGTAGAGATGGAATGGGGTTTTAGTTGAATACGATATCTCTATGACACGGAAAACTAAATTAAACAATGGCGAATGACTAGGTTCAAACATGTGAACTAAGAGCATCTCCAACAAACTTGCGGGAGCGCTAAATTTTTTTGCAGTGCCAAAATAGCGTTTTAGCATGCTGGGCTGGTGTTCTGCTCTACCATAAGTGCTATATATTGTTGGGAAACGTAGCATGAAATTTCAAAAATTTCCTACGCCCATGCAAGATCTATCTAGAAGATTCATAGCAACCAGAGGGGGAGAGTGTGTCCATGTACCCTCGTAGACCGAAAGCGAAAGCGTTAGCTTAACGCGGTTGATGTAGTCGAACGTCTTTTCGATTCAACCGATCAAGCACCAAACGCACGGCATCTCATAGACAAACGCATGGTGATGTGATCCATGTAGGACTTCGCTTAATCACTACGACAATATGGCCGGAGGAGTAAATGGTGGAGGGGGGCACCGCACATGAGTAAGAAACAATTGATGTCCTTGAGGTGCCCCCCCCCCCGGGCCCCCGTATATAAAGGAGGAGAGGGGAGGAGGGCCGGCCTAGGGCGCGCCCAAGTGGGTGGGAGTCCTACTAGGACTCCTAGTCCTAGTCGCCCCCTTCCTTCTAGCGGAGGGGGAAAGGGGGAAAGAGAGGGAGAGGGAGAAGGAAAGGGGAGCCGCACTCCCTCCCCTTGTCCAATTCGGACTCCCCATGGGGGGGGCACCTCCTCGTGGCCTGCCTTACCTCTCCCCTATGGCCCATTACTTCCCCCGGGGGGTTCCGGTAACCCTCGGTGCTCCGATAAATATCTGAAACACTTTGGAACCATTCCAGTGTCCGAATTGTTGGGAACATAGCATGCAATTTCAAAAAAATTCCTACCCGCATGCAAGATCTATCTAGGAGATGCATAGCAACGAGAGGGGAGAGTGTGTCCACGTACCCTCGTAGACCAAAAGCGGAAGCGTTAACTTAACGCGGTTGATGTAGTCGAATGTCTTCTTGAATCAATAGATCAAGTACCGAACGTACGACACCTCCAATTTCTGCACACATTCAGCTCGATGACATCCCTCGAACTCTTGATCTGGTAGAGTGTCGATGGAGTCGGCGAGTTCCGTTAGCACGACGGCGTGATGACAGTGTTGGTGATGTGATCCGCGCAGGGCTTCGCCTAAGCACTACGATGATACTATCAGAGGAGTAAACGGTGGAGGGGGGCACCGCACACGGCTAAGACAA
>NC_041383.1:641439291-641554014 GCF_002162155.2 Triticum dicoccoides | reverse complement strand
GGGTGTGCCATGGAGGGGGAGTCCTACTAGGACTCCACTCCTAGTAGGATTCGCCCCCCCCCCCTTTTTCCTTCTTACGGAGAGGGGGAAAGGGGAAAGAGGTGGAGAGGGAGAAGGAAAGAGGGGGGGCACCCCTTGTCCAATTCAGATTGGCTTGGGGGGGGGGGGCGCACGCCACCTCCCGTGGCCTGCCCTCTCCTCTCCATTAAGGCCCATGTGGCCCATTAACTTTCCCGGGGGGTTCCGGTAACCTCCCGGTACTCCAAAAAATCCTCGAACCTCTTCGGAACCATTCCGGTGTTCATATATAACCTTCCAATATATTAATCTTTACCTCTCGACCATTTCAAGGCTCCTGGTCATGTCTGTGATCTCATCCGGGACTCCGAACAACCTTCGGTCACCAAAATACATAACTCATATAATACCAATCGTCATCGAACGTTAAGCTTGCGGACCCTATGGGTTCGAGAACTATGTAGACATGACCGAGACACCTCTGTGGTCAATAACCAATAGTGGAACCTAGATGCTCACATTGGTTCCCACATATTCTACAAAGATCTTTATTGGTCGAACCGCGATGTCAATATAGTTATTCCCTTTGTCATCGGTATGTTACTTGCCCGAGATTCGATCGTCGGTATCTTCATACCTAGTTCAATCTAGTTACCGGCAAGTCTCTTTACTCGTTCCATAGTGCATCATCCCATGAACAACTCATTAGTCACATTGCTTGCAAGGCTTCATATGATGTGCATTACCGAGAGGGCCCAGAGATCAGATACTTAGAGTGACAAATCCTAATCTCGATTTATGTCAACCCAACAAACACCTTCGGAGATACCTGTAGAGCATCTTTATAATCACCCAGTTACGTTGTGATGTTTGATAGCACATAAGGCATTCCTCTGGTGTCCACGATTTGCACAATCTCATAGTCGGAGGAATATATATTTGACATGAAGAAAGCAATAGCAATAAAACTGAACAATCATTATGCTAAGCTAACGGATGGGTATTGTCCATCACATCATTCCACTAATGATGTGATCCCGTTATCAAATGACAACTCATGTCCATGGCTAGGAAACTTAACCATCTTTGATCAACGAGCTAGTCTAGTAGAGGCATACTAGGACACGTTGTTTTGTCTATGTATTCACACATGTATCAAGTTTCCGGTTAATACAATTCTAGAATGAATAATAAACAATTATCATGAATAAGGAAATATATAATAACAATTTATTATTGCCTCTAGGGCATATTTCCTTTAGTCTCCCACTTGCACTAGAGTCAGTAATCTAGTTCACATCACCATGTGATTTAACACCAATAGTTCACATTTGTATGTGATTAACACCCATAGTTCACATCGCCATGTGATCAACACCCAAAGGGTTTACTAGAGTCAATAATCTAGTTCACATCGTTATGTGATTAACACCCAAAGAGTACTAAGGTGTGATCATGTTTCGATTATGGGAGAAATTTAGTCAACGGGTTTGCCACATTCAGAGCCATATGTATTTTGCAAATTTTCTATGTCTACAATGCTCTGCATGGAGCTACTCTACCTAATTGCTCCCACTTTTAATATGTATCCATATTGAGACTCAGAGTCATCTAGATCAGTGTAAAAGCTTGCATCAATGTAACTCTTTACGATGAACTCTTTATCACCTCCATAACCGAGAAATATTTCCTTAGTCCTCTTAGGTAACTAAGGATAACTTTGACCGCTGTCTAGTGATCCACTCCTAGATCACTATCGTACCCCTTGCCAAACTCATGATAAGGTACACAATAGGTCTGGTACACAGCATAGCATACTTTATAGAACCTATGGCTGAGGCATAGGGAATGACTTTCATTCTCTTTCTATTTTCTACTATGGTCGGGTTTTGAGTCTTACTCAACTTTACACCTTGCAACACAGGCAAGAAATCCTTCTTTAACTGTTCCATTTTGAACTACTTCAAAATCTTGTCAAGGTTGTACTCATTAAAAATCTTATCAAGCATCTTGATCTATCTCTATAGATCTTGATGCCCAATATGTAAATAGCATCACCGAGGTTTTTCATTGGAAAACTCTTATTTAAGTATCCTTTTATGCTATTCAGAAATTCTACATCATTTCAATTCAACAATATGGCATCCACATATAATATTAGAAATGCTATAGAGCTCCCACTCACTTTTTTGTAAGTATAGGCTTCTCCAAAAGTCTATATAAAACCATATGCTTTGATCACCTCATCAAAGCGTATATTCAAACTCTGAGATGCTTGCACCAGTCCATAAATGGATCGCCGGAGCTTGCACACTTTGTTAGCACATTTAGGATCGACAAAACCTTCTGGTTGCATCATATACAACTCTTCTTTAAGAAATCCATGGAGGAATGTGGTTTTGATATCCATTTGCCAGATTTCATAATCATAAAATGCGGCAATTGCTAACGTGATTCAGACAGACTTAAGCATCGCTACGGGTGAGAAAGTCTCATCATAGTCAACTCCTTGAACTTGTCGAAAACCTTTTGCAACAAGTCGAGCTTTATAGACAGTAACATTACCATCAGCGTCAGTCTTCTTCTTGAAGATCCATTTATTCTCTATGGGTCACCGATCATCGGGCAGATCCACCAAAGTCCACACTTTGTTCTCATACATGGATATTATCTCAGATTTCATGGCCTCAAGCCATTTATCGGAATCTGGGCTCATCATAGCTTCTTCATAGTTCGTAGGTTCGTCATGATCAAGTAACATGACCTCTAGAACACATTTCCATACCACTCTGGTGCAGATCATGCTCTGGTTGACCTACGAGGTTCTGTACCAACTTGATCTGAAGTTTCATGATCTTTATCATTAGCTTCCTCTCCAGTTGGTGTAGGCATCACGGGAACAGATTTCTCGAATGAGCTACTTTCCAAATTCAGAGCAGGTACAATTACCTCATCAAGTTCTACTTTCCACCCACTCACTTCTTTCGAGAGAAACTCCTTATCTTGAAAGGTTCCCTTTTTAGCAACAAAGATTTTGCCTTCGGACTTGTGGTAGAAGGTGTACCCAATTGTTTCCTTAGGGTATCTATGAAGACGCACTTCTCCGATTTGGGTTCGAGCTTATCAGGTTGAAGCCTTTTGACATAAGCATGGCATCCCCAAACTTTAAGAAACGACATCTTAGGTTTGTTGCCAAACCACAGTTCACACGGTGTCGTCTCAACAGACTTTGACGGTGCCCTGTTTAACGTGAATGCAACTGTATCTAATGCATAACCCCAAAACGATAGTGGCAAATCGGTAAGAGACATCATAGGTCGCACCATATCTAATATACTACGATTACAACATTCGGACACACCATTACGCTATGGTGTTCTAGGTGGTGTGAGCTGTGAAACTATTCCACATTGTTTTAAATGAAGGCCAAACTCATAACTCAAATATTCTCCTCCATGATCAGATCATAGAAACTTTATTTTCTTGTTACGATGATTTTCCACTTCACTCTGAAATTCTTTGAACTTTTCAAATGTTTTAGACTTGTATTTCATTAAGTAGATATACCCATATCTGCTCAAATCATCTGTGAAGGTCAGAAAATAATGATACCCGCCACGAGCATCAACACTCACTGGACCGCATACATCGGTATGTATTATTTTCAATAAGTCATTACCTCGTTCCATTTTTCTGGAGAAAGGTTTTTAGTCATCTTGACCATAAGGCAAGGTCTGCAAGTATCCAATGATTCATAATCAAGTGATTCCAAAAGTCCATCTTTATGGAGTTTCTTCATGCGCTTTACACCGATATGACCCAAACAGCAGTGCCACAAATAAGTTGCACTATCATTATCAACTTTGCATCTTTTGGCATCAATATTATGAATATGTGTATCATCACGATCAAGATTCAACAGAAATATACCACTCTTCAATGGTGCATGACCATAAAAGATATTACTTGTATAAATAGAACAACCATTATTCTCTGATTTAAATGAATAACCGTCTCGCACTAACAAGATCCAGATATAAATGTTCATGCTCAACGCTGGCACCAAATAACAATTATTCAAGTCTAAAACTAATCCCAAAGGTAGATGTATAAGTAGTGTGCCGATGGCAATCACATCGACCTTGGAACCATTCTCGATGCGCATCGTCTCCTCGTCCTTAGCCAATCTTCATTTGATCTGTAGTCCCTGTTTCGAGTTACAAATATGAGCAACCGAACCGGTATCAAATACCCAGGCACTACTGTGAGAATTAGTAAGGTACACATCAATAACATGTATATCATATATACCGTTGTTCACTTTGCCATCCTTCTTATCCGCCAAATACTTGGGGCGGTTCCGCTTCTAGTGACCAGTCCCTTTGAAGTAGAAGCACTCAGTGTCATGCTTGGGTCCAGCTTTAGGATTCTTCCCTGGAGTGACAACTTGCTTGTCATTCTTTTTGAAGTTCCCCTTCTTTTTACCCTTGCCCTTTTTCTTGAAACTAGTGGTCTTGTTAACCATCAACACTTGATGCATTGCGAAGAGCTCGGGAATAGTCTTTTCCATCCCTTGCATATTGTAGTTCATCACGAAGCCTTTGTAGCTTGGTGGGAGTGATTGAAGAACTCTGACAATGACACAATCATCTGGAAGATTAACTCCCAGCTGAGTCAAGTGATTATGGTACCCAGACATTCTGAGTATGTGCTCACTAACAGAACTATTCTCCTCCATCTTGCAGCTACAGAACTTTTTGGAGACTTCATATCTCTCAACTCGGGCATTTGCTTGAAATATTAACTTCAACTCCTGGAACATCTCATACGGTCCATGACGTTCAAAATGTCTTTGAGGTCCCAATTCTAAGCCATAAAGCATGGCACACTGAACTAACGAGTAGTCATGAGATCGAGCTTGCCAGCCGTTCACAATGTCAGCTTCTGCTCCTGTAGCAGGCCTTTCACCCAGCGGTGCATCAAGGACATAATTCTTTTGTGCAGCAATGAGGATAATCCTAAAGTTATGGACCCAGTCCGTGTAGTTTCTACCATCATCTTTCAACTTAGCTTTCTCTATGAACGCATTATCAAGGGAACGGTAGCACAGGTCATTGATCTACAACATAGATATGCAAAAAACTATCAGGACTAAGTTCATGATAAATTAAGTTCAATTAATCATATTACTTAAGAACCACTTAGATAGACATCCCTCAAGACATCTTAATGGTACATGATCCAAATCAACTAAACCATGTCCGATCATCACGTGAGATGGAGTAGTCTTCAATGGTGAACATCGCTATTTTTATCATATCTACTATATGATTCACGTTCGATCTTTTGGTCTCCAGTGTTCCAAGGCCATATCTGTATATGCTAGGCTCGTCAAGTTTAACCCAAATATTCCGCATGTGCAAAACTGGCTTGCACCCGTTGTATTTGAACGTAGAGCTCATCACACCCGATCATCACGTGGTGTCTCAGCAGAAGAACTTCCGCAACGGTGCATACTTGGGGAGAACACTTATACCTTGAATTTTTTGTAAGGGATCATCTTATAATGCTACCGCCGTACTAAGCAAAATAAGATTCACAAAGATAAACATCACATGCAATAAAAATATGTGACATGATATAGCCATCATCAGCTTGTGCTTTTGATCTCCATCTCCAAAGCAACGTCATGATCTCCATCGTCACCGGCTCAACACCTTGATCTCCATCGTTGCGTCGTGGTCGTCTCGCCAACTATTGCTTCTACAACTATCACTACCACTTAGTGATAAAGTAAAGCAATTACATGGCGTTTGCATTTCATACAATAAAGCGACAACCATAAGGCACCTGCTAGTTGCCGATAACTTTTACAAAACATAATCATCTCATACAACATATAATATCATGTATTGACCATATCACATCACGGCATGCCCTGCAAAAACAAGTTAAACATCCTCTACTTTGTTGTTGCAAGTTTTACGTGGCTGCTACGGGTGTCAGAGTAAATGACCACGGGTAGCCCTATCAGCTCCCCATGATATTTCAAGACATCGCGGCCGGCTGCGCCCCTCAGGCATCAAATATAAGGCACCGCCTTTTTATGGCCGGCTGGTCCAAACGGCCGGATGCAGGAAGACGGCAAGGCCCAAAGAGCGGCTGACTCCTAGCAGGCGGCCCACCCTCGCATCCTCAAAGTTTGCACCCACATAACAACGACAAGATGGGGCATGGCTACAGTACAACCTACCATCCCTGAATCCAGGGGAGGACGTGGCCACAGTGCAGCGTACCGGGCGGCCATCCCTAGCCCGGCGCTGCACTGTTGCCACACTGCTAATGACATCACCCATGGCAGAGGCAGCCATACTCCCACGATGGGTTGTCGATACGGCCCGCAGGCGGCGGGCCCTACTTGTCTGTGAGATGCCAGAAGACGGCAAGCCCTACCAGTCGACATAGGGGAAGGCCGGCTCCAAGCAGTCGGCCCTCCCCTTCCCTTAAAGTTTGTGCGCCATTAACCAGATAAGATGGGGAGTGGCAACAGTGAAACGCCCCCAGGCGGCGGTACTGTAGCCACGCTCTCCCCAACCAAGCCCTCGTCATCAGAGGCACGGCTACAGTGATGAGCAGCCGACAGGACCCACAAGCGGCGGGCCCTGCCTGTCGGCTGAGAACCCGGCAGCCGGCGGGACCCACCAGGCGGCGGGCCCCAGCAGCTGGCGGAGAAGCCGGCGACCATAGACGCTGACGGCCCGGGCCTATGCTCGGCCGGATTACCATTGTACCCCTAGGGGGTAGGCCTAAATAAACCCCCCAGGGCACCCATGCAAAGGGTTCAGCTTCTTAGAGAATAGATACACATATAGAGAGAGGAGTAGAGCTAGCCTAGCCCTCCTTCCTCCTCTAGCCCAACAGCTCAAGGGGCAAACTTGTAGTCACTTGTCGATCTAGTGATCATGCAGAGGCCCCGCCGAGCAGGACTAGGGGTGTTATCTCCTAGGAGAGCCCCGAACCTGGGTAAGATGCGTCAGCGTACATGTTTACACCTTATCCCGTTTGCAGGCACCAACGATGTCTTACTAGCTCCCACCATGATAAGCCATCCCTTGGCATATGTTGCACCAAACCCCCGACATTTGGCGCCCACCGTGGGGCTAGGTGCACCGTCGTCCGGAGATCTATTCTGGACGGGGACCTTGTTCCTCCCCGGCGAGCGCAGCCAACCCGGTACACCCGATGGTGTTTGCACCGACGTGCTACATGGCGTGGAAGCCGCTTGCGCGGAGAGCTGCCTCGCTGATCTCATCAGCGAGATTCGCCTCTTTGACGAGCCCGCGCCAGGCGCGGGTGCAACCAGCTCCGAAAGCTGCCTCATCGACCTCATTGGCAAGCTCGACATTGCCAATGAGCCAGCCTCCGACCTGGAGTCGATCGGCTCCACCTACCCGATGCTTGTCGACTCCGACACGGCATACCTCGACGCCTTCCCCACCAACGTGGTGGTCATCGACGACCCGCTCCCTCATGCAGACAGCAGCAGTAGCACCGTCACCGAGGTGCTCGTCATCAGCCGCGGCGGAGCGTCCGGCGCGGACGCCCAAGACCCGCTGCAGGCGACGATGCGGGACCTGTTGATACGTCTCCAACGTATCTATAATTTTTGATTGCTCCATGCTACTTTATCTACTGTTTTGGACTATATTGGGCTTTATTTTCCACTTTTATATTATTTTTGGGACTAACCTATTAACCAGAGGCCCAGCCCAGAATTGCTATTTTTTAGCCTATTTCAGTGTTTCGAAGAAACGGAATATCAAACGGAGTCCAAACGGAATGAAACCTTCAGGAACGTGATTTTCTCTCCGAACGTGATCTAGGAGACTTGGACTCTGCTCCAAGGAACAAAAGAGGCGGTCACGAGGGTGGGGGGCGCCCCCCCTAGGGCACGCCCCCTGCCTCGTGGCCCCCTGTTGCTCCACCGATGTACTCCTTCCTCCTATATATACCTACGTACCCCCAAACGATCAGACGAGGAGCCAAAAACCTAATTCCACCGCCGCAACCTTCTGTATCCACGAGATCCCATCTTGGGGCCTGTTCTGGAGCTCCGCCGGAGGGGGCATCCACAATGGAGGGCTTCTACATCAACACCATAGCCCCTTCGATGAAGTGTGAGTAGTTTACTTCAGACCTTCGGGTCCATATCTAGTAGCTAGATGGCTTCTTCTCTCTTTTTTGGATCTCAATACAATGTTCTCCCCCTCTCTCATGGAGATCTATTCGGTGTAATCTTCTTTTTGCGGTGTGTTTGTTGAGACTGATGAATTGTGGGTTTATGATCCAGCTTATCTATGAATAATATTTGAATCTTCTCTAAATTCTTTTATGTATGATTGAGTTATCTTTGCAAGTCTCTTCGAGTTATCCGTTTGGTTTGGCCAACTAGATTGGTAGTTCTTGCAATGGGAGAAGTGCTTAGCTTTGGGTTCAATCTTGTGGTGTCCTTTCCCGGTGACAGAAGGGGCAGCAAGGCACGTATTGTATTGTTGCCATTGAGGATAACAAGATGGGGTTTTTATCATATTGCATGAATTTATCCCTCTACATCATGTCATCTTGCTTAAGGCGTTACTCTGTTTTTAACTTAATACTCTAGATGCATGCTGGATAGCGGTCGATGAGTGGAGTAATAGTAGTAGATGCAGAATCATTTCAGTCTACTTTTCTTGGACGTGATGCCTATATACATGATCATACCTAGATATACTCATAATTATGCTCAATTCCGTCAATTGCTCAATAGTAATTTGTTCACCCGCCGTAGAATATCTATGCTCTTGAGATAAGCCACTAGTGAAACCTATGGCCCTCGGGTCTATTCTCATCATATCAATCTCCATTACTTTATTACTTGCTTTGCTTTTACTTTTCCTTTTACTTTTCACTTTGCATCTATATACCAAAAATACCAAAAAAATATTATTTATCATCTCTATCAGATCTCACTCTTGTAAGTGACCGTGAAGGGATTGACAACCCCTAATCGCATTGGTTGCGAGGAGCTATCGTTTTGTGTAGGTACGAGGGACTAGTGCGTGGTCTCCTACTGGATTGATACCTTGGTTCTCAAAAACTGAGGGAAATACTTACGCTACTTTGCTGCATCGTCTTCTCCTCTTCGGGGAAATCCAACGCAGTGCTCAAGAGGTAGCACCTGTCTGTGCCCATCGCAGGCGACGCCAACCCCGAGACGCTGGAAGGCTGCCGCGTCACGCTCGTCAAGAGCGACAGGAAGTTGGCCGCTATGAGACGCCTCACTGAGGCCTATCAGCGCGAGGTTGATCACGCCGTCTCTGGCACGCCGGCTGCTGGCGAGCCTAGCCGCGTGGGCGTCGTCCCACCGCGCGGCGCGACCATCGCCATCATGCTGGGGGCTGACCGCCCAGTCTATGCTACGCCCATCGAGAACCTGCGTGCTGCCCAGGCGGCAGCAGATGAGCTGGAACACCTGGAGGGTGACGATCGACGCTGCATGACGGAGCGCGTTCAGTAGCTCATCGACGCGGGTGTCGCGCAGCAAGAAGCCGGCGCACGTGCCGAGATACCTCCCCTCCCTCCCCCCCCTCCCTGCCGAGAGCAAGGCGTGACCTCCGAGATGCCGATAGCCGGCGCCCACGACCGAAGAGACAAAGAGTCGGCTGCTAGCCGTAGTTGGATGCGCCTCACCATCGAGTGCGACGAAGATGGCCGCCCATGAGCTGTGGAGCGGCGGGATGAATGTCCGCCTCCCCCTCCACCTTACAGGAAGAGGTATGCCTCCCCGCCGCCTGTTGAGCACCCGACGCTCAGCGGCCGGCTGGGCCGCCGTGAAGGAATCTGATAAAACGATGCCCGCCATCGGATCGATCACCTGGCGCGATCCCAGGCACTAGAAGAAGAAGATGCGATCGGTTCGCCTTGTTTTGCCCCCGCATTCACGACAAGCCCTTCCCCAAAGGGTTCTCGCTCCCAAGAGATACTACCAAGTACAACGGCTTCGTGAAGCCGGAATACTGGCTGGTCGACTACTCCACCGCAGTCAACATAGCAAACGACAACAAGCGCGTTGCCGTGAAGTACGTCCCCCTCATGCTTCAGGGCACGGCCCGCACTTGGCTGAACAGCCTCAAGCCCTACAACATCAACAGCTGGGTAGATTTCACCGAAGTCTTCATCAGCAACTTCACCAGCACTTAAAAGCGGCCGCCCAAGCCTCGCCAGCTCTCTCTGTGCGTCCAAGGCCCAACCGAATCCACTTGCGACTACCTGACACGGTGGGCCAAACTGCGCAACTCCTATGAAGGGGTGCATGAGGTGCAAGCTATAGAGTACTTCACCGTCGGGTGCAGGGAAGGCACCCTGCTCAAGCACCGACTCCTCTGTGACGAGCCGGCTACAATCGACGAGTTGTTGATCATAGCAGACAATTCCGCCACTGCCGACTCTTCTATGAAGTCGGAGCTTCAGGTGGACGCCTTTGGGAAGGTGCTCCCTCCGGCTCCCAGAACACCGGCTGGTGACACCAGTCGGCACCAGCAGCAGAATGACAACAAGCGCAAGGCTCCGATGCCGGCTTCCACCAGCCGGCAGGTGGTGACAGTCAATGATCAGCAGCCAGAGGGGCAGCCCATACCCAAGCGTCAGAAAGGCAGCAAGCCGGCTTGGCAGCCTACTTTCTCATATGAGCAGACCCTAGATGCACCCTGCAAGTTCCACACCGGTGCGAAGCCATCCAATCACATCACCCGGAAGTGCCACTAGCTCACCCGAATCTCCAAGGGCGAAGGGTTGCTGCCTCCTCCGCCTGCTGGCCAGCCGCCTCCGCCTCCTCAGTAGCCGGCGGCCCATCCAGCAGTCGGCGCCATCCAAGATGAATTCCCTAAAGAGCATGGAGCCTACGTTGTGTTCACCAGCCAGGCTAATGATAGGCGCAGCCGGTGCTAGCAACACCAAGAACTCAACGTTGTCGCCTCTAAGGTCCCAGAGTTCATGCATTGGTCCGAGAAGCCCATCGGTTGGAGCCAAGCCGACCACCCGGAAGTGATGCCTTCTTCGGGTTCCTACACCCTGGTGTTGGATGACACCTTTGCAACAAAGAGGCGAGCTGCTCGCTTCTCCCAAGTCCTGATAGATGGCGGTAGCAGCATCAACATCCTTTACCGCGATACCATGGAGAAGCTGAACATCAAGGCGAAGCAACTCCAGTCCAGCCGGACTGTCTTCCATGGCATTGTGCCCGGCCTTTCCCGCTCACCAATTGGCAAGATCAAGATAGATGTCCTCTTTGGAGACAAAGATCATTTCCGCCACAAAGCAATTTGGTTTGAGGTAGTGGAACTGGAGAGCCCTTACCATGCATTGCTTGGCCGGCCTGCCCTGGCCATGTTCATGGCAGTGCCTCATTACGCCTACCTCAAGATGAAGATGCCGGGAACCAAGGGCATCATCACCATAGTCGAAGACTACAAGAAGTCGTTCACCTGTGCCGCAGCAAGCAGTCGGCTGGCCGAGTCCCTTGTGATTGCCGCAAAGAAGAAGCTCCTGACTGGGTTGTAGCCATGGCCGGCAAGCATCCGGACCTGTCACCAGATCCCAAGGAGTCAGAGACCTAGGGCTCCTTCCAGGCGGCCAAACAAACCAAGAAGATACCCTTGGACCCGGACCACCCGGAGAGGTTCGCTCTTGTAGGAACCACCCTTGATACCAATAGGAAAGCGAGCTCGTCGATTTCCTCCGTGAGAATCGGGGTATCTTTTCATGGTCCCCCAAGGACATGCCGGGTGTTCTGACGGACTTCGCCGAGCACAAGCTACATGTCAGAGCAGATGCAAAACTAGTCAAGCAACCCCTCCCCCGTATGTCGGAAGAGAAGAGAAGAATTGTTGGTGAAGAGATAGCCCAGCTCATAGCAGCCGGCTTCATTATGGAAGTGTTCTTTCCAAAATGGCTTACCAATCCAGTCCTTGTACTGAAGAAGAACAACAAGTGGTGCATGTGCATTCATTATACTAGCCTCAACAAAGCTTGCCCCAAAGATCCGTTTGCCTTGCCTCAGATTGATCAACTAATAGACTCCACAGCCGGATGCGAGCTGTTGAGTTTCTTGGATGCCTACTCAGTGTACCACCAGATCAAGTTGAACCCGGCCGACCGCCTGAAGACCGCCTTCATCACACCATTCGGAGCCTTCTGCTACCTGACCATGACATTCGGCTTGAGAAATGCCGGTGCCACTTTTTAGTGTTGCATGCAGAAGTGCCTCCTCAAACAGCTCGACAAAAATGCCCACGTCTATGTAGATGATATTGTGGTGAAGACGGAGAAGCGCGGTGCCCTTCTAGAAGATCTCAAGGAAACATTCAACAATTTGCACCGTTTTCAAATCAAGCTCAACCCCGAGAAATGTGTCTTTGGAGTACCAGCCGACCAGCTCCTTGGCTTCCTGATCTCTGAACGCGGCATTGAGTGCAACCCTATGAAGATCAAATCCATCGAGAGGATGGAGATACCCACCCGACTGCGAGACGTCCAGAAGTTCACCGGTTGCTTGGCATCCCTCAGCCGCTTCATTAGTCGGCTGGGAAAGAAGGCTCTTCCCCTGTACCAGCTCATGAAGAAGACCACTCACTCTGAGTGGAACGACTAGGCGGAGGAGGCCTTTCTCCAGCTAAAGAAGACGTTGACCACGCCACCTATCCTGGCGGCTCCGACTAACAAAGAGCCCATGCTCCTTTACATTGCCGCAACCAGCCAGGTGGTCAGCATAGTCATTGTGGTACAGCGCCCAGAGGGCAGCAAGGCATAGCCGGTCAAGAGGCCTGTGTACCATTTAACCGAGGTGTTGTCAGCTTCAAAGCAGAACTATCCCCACTACCAGAAGATGTGCTACGGCATGTACTTTGCCGCCAAGAAGCTCAAGCCATACTTTCAAGAGCACCCCATCATGATTTTTTGCACTGCCCCACTTGCCGAGATCATGGGCAGCCGAGATGCATCAGGTCGGGTGGCCAAATGGGCCATCGAGCTGGCTCCCTACACCATCTTCTACCAGCCTCGCACCGCCATCAAGTCCCAAGCACTAGCCGACTTCCTCATCGACTGTGCCGAGACCCAATACCTGCCGCCAGCGCCGGACTCCGCCCATTGGTGGATGCACTTTGATGGCTCCAAGATGCACACCGGTCTGGGAGCCGGCATCGTCCTCACCTCTCCCAAAGGCGACAAGCTTAGATACTCATTGCAAATCCACTTTGCCGCCTCCAATAATGTGGCCAAGTACGAGGCGCTCATACACGTGCCCCTGCTGGCCAAAGAACTCGGCATCCGCCGGGTCCTGTGCTACGGTGACTCGGACTTGGTGGTCCAACAGTCGTCTGGCGACTGGGACGCCAAGGATGCAAATATGGCAAGCTACCGCTTCCTCATCTAGCAGCTCAGCGGATATTTCGAAGGATGCGAGTTCCTTCACGTGCCACGAGCCGACAACGAGCAAGGCGATGCCCTGGCATGAATCGGCTCCACCCGGCAGGCCATACCAACCGGCATCTCCCTTTAGTGCCTCCTCAAGCCGTCTATCAAGCCTTCACCAGAATCAGATTCCATCTTCGTGCCGGCTGCCCTAGGAACAATCGGAACCGACTTGGGGACCTCAGTAGTCGGCTCGGGGACTTCAGCAGCCGGCTCAGCGATTGCTGCAGCCACACCGGCCTGGGGACTTCAGAGCCTGGCCCGGGGACTGCAGCAGTCGGCCCGGGGACTTCAACGACACAGCAGGCGGTGGCTGACTCCAACCCGCCACCTCCCAACCCAACCGCCCTAGTCGCAGTGGCCGTACTGACAGTAGAAGAAGTCACAGCTCCATCATGGGCGCAACCCATTCTCAACTTTCTGGTGAACAGAGAGCTGCCGGCTGATGATATCTCGGCCCGGCAAGTACAGCGCTGGGCAGGAGCCTACACGATAGTAAACAGAGAGCTTGTCAGGCGCAGCGTGACTGGAGTCTTCCAGCGATGCGTAGAGCCAGAGAAAGGCAAGGCAATCCTCAAAGATATCCACCAAGGCGAATGCAGTCACCACGCGGCCTCAAGATCACTTGTTGCCAAGGCTTTCTGCCACGGTTTTTTTTGGCCGACTGCTTTGGAAGACGCCAAGGACATGATCAAGCATTGAAAGGGGTGCTAGAAATTCAGCTCCAAGCAACACCTGCCGTCTTCTGCACTCAAGACCACCCCCCTCACTTGGCCCTTTGCCGTCTGGGGGCTGGACATGGTGGGCCCATTCAAGACAGCATGCGGCGGCATGACTCATCTGCTTGTCGCCGTGGACAAGTTCACCAAGTGGATCGAAGCAAAGCCAATCAAGAAGTTGAATGAGCCGACTATTGTGACCTTCATGCAGATATTACCGTCCGGTATGGCATACCGCACAGCATCATCACCGACAACGGCACAAATTTTGTGAAAGGAGCTTTGGCCCGTTTCTGCGCGACGCAGGGCATCCGACTGGACTTAGCGTCTGTTGCCCATCCGTAGTCAAACGCCCAAGTCAAGCGAGCAAACGGCCTCATCCTCTCCGGCATCAAGCCCCGACTGGTCGATCCACTGGAGCGCTCGGCCGGCTGCTGGATCGATGAGCTGCCGGCCGTCCTATGGAGCCTGCGCACCATGCCGAACAAGTCAACCGGCTTCACTCCTTTCTTCCTTGTGTACGGGGTCGAGGCTGTCATCCCAACTGATATCGAGTTCGACTCACCTCTCATCACCATGTACACGGAGGCGGAGGTGAGGGAAGCGCGAGAAGATGGCGTCGATCTGCTGGAGGAGCGCTGGCTGTTGGCACTCAACCGGTCCGCCATCTACCAACAGAGCATGTGCCGCTACCACAGTCGGAAGGTCAAACCAAGATCCTTCCATGAGGGCGACCTTGTGCTCCTGCTGATCCAGCAAACAGCCGGCCAGCACAAGCTCTCGGCCCCTTGGAAAGGCCCCTTCATCATCAGCAAAGCCTTGGGCAACAACTCCTACTACCTGATTGACGCACAGAAGCCCAGGGCACGCAAGAGGGACAACTCCGGCAAGGAATCAGAGCGCCCATGGAATGCAAACCTCCTTCGAAGATTTTAAAGTTGATGCAGTATGTACCACACTACCTTTTGTATTAAGCGCGGGACACGCCGTAGTAGACCCGGAGCAACGGTACGGCGGCCGAGCTGTCCCTGGTGAGCATCCTGGAGAGGAGCTTGCCCTCCTGCCTCGGGTTCGCGTGGAGCGCCGCCTCCTCCCTCTCCTTGCCGACGGTGGCCGCCATGGATGGATGGATCGATCGACGTGTAGTGCCGCGGGATTATTTTCACAGGGTTCAAGAGGGGAGCAGAGAGGCGTGGGGTAGTTGCAAAGAGAGGAGAGAGAGGGAAAAGGTGGCTGACTGTGGGCCAGTTGCATGCCAACAACTAGCGCCGGTGTCCCCAGCTCGCCCCCAGCGCGCTGGGTTCCAGCTGAGAGCGCTAGCTGAAACTTTCAACAAATCCGACTAAAAACGGGGTCTTGGGTGCATGGCTGGGACATTTTTTTTACATCCGGCGCAAAGAAAGCGGTCCTGGGGGGCTGTTGGGGGGACTAGTGGAAATGCTCTAATACGGTGCTGCGAGTCGTTGCCGGTGACCGAGCACGAGCATGGGCTTTTTCTTGTATATAGTTTTTTAACACAGTGCAGATGTAAGCGCTTATACATACGTGTATACATTCATCTCTAACGCACACATGCATATCCTACCTTTATGAGCACTTTCAAGAGACTAAGCCCGCATATCGTCTTGGGATTTACAAAATCACTGTAGACGCCTCGTCGTCGACGGGAACTTCTCCTCCCATTGAAAACGCATCGCCAGAAATCCTGCAATAAATTCAAAAACAATGCGAGCACCAGGACTTGCATCCTGATAGGCTAAGAATACCACTGTCCCTCTAATCATCTAACCATAGATTGATTCGCTTCTTGTGTGTGTTGGTGTTTCGTGCAGTATATATAAATATATTGTGTTCGTTCAAACGAAAATACAATATCTCGTGTGGTTAACAAGTGCTTCACAGGAACCAGGAGATCGTTGGTTCAATTTTTGCTACCCTAATCTTTTATATGTTGTTTCACTGTTTCTTTATCCTGTTGACGAGTAGGTCCCACAAACATGTGCTGCATAACCCATCTATCCCGGCCTTTTTTTGAGCCATGTAGGAATCCCCCTGTTTGGATAATGGCATAAAGTTAGAAACGATCTAGATCAACGAGATCAGGGAATCTATTTCAGAGATTTATACGTTAGGTTTCAAGGTTTAAAATAGACTTCACTCTGTCACACAAAACAAGCCAGCACCGGACACTAGGCCCGTGCGGAAACGACGACGCTATCACGCAGAAAAGGGAAACGACGAATCTTAAAGGATCTCATCCAACCGTTGTATAGTTAGATATACAATAGCTAAGAGAATTAGTAAATATGTAGAATCTCTATCTCTACTACTTAAAAAGAGCGTAGGGTTTTCATTTCACTTTTTATTTCACCACACTTTCGTCCAACCTCCTTGGATGATAATAAATTAACTTAATTTAGTTACCTTATGAACCAGTTCCACTTTAATTTGCTTACCAAACTTCTTCGGATCAAAATATAAGGTAATTCATGGGCAGAAATTGATGATCATTTATTTACACAAGCGCATTATTATACACAGATAAATCACAAGCCGACGTATTAGAAAATTTATATCCCATTGCAACGCACGGACATTGTTCTAGTACCCATTTATGAGGCCAGCTCATCTGCACCAGATCAAGAACATAAAAAATCAGAAAAATTAAACAAACTCCAAAAAATTCATGTTAGATAAATTGGTGCGTGAGGCCCGCTCCAAATTTTAAATCATTTAGACATCTAAGTAGCTCTCAGCAAAAGAGACAAATCGGATCAGAACGGTACATAAACAGTTAACTTTTTTACAGACATCATATTTGTCTTTTTTACTGAGAGCTACTCAGAAGTCTAAATGATCTGAAATTTGGACCGGACCACATGCACCAACTTATCAACCACGAAAAACAATTTGGAATTTTTACATTTTTTAATATTTGTTTTGATTTTCTTTCTGCATCACTGCTGCAAATGAGCGTTGGCCCCGAATCGCTGCTCTGCAAATCTATTCCCTATTTATTTAACATTGTACGTGGTGCACGCCCCGTCAATCACATTGGGCCCGCCCATAAGGCACGTTTACGCGGGAAGCTCTCTTGGTTTTCAGAAGCTTTCATGGTAGGTTTTTCTATTTCATTTTTTTTATTTTCTGGATCAGGTTTTGTTTGATTTTTTCTTTTATTTTCGTTTTTTTTATTTTCTTAATTCAAAAACCTTTTAAAAAATCATGAATATTTTTACAAACTCGTGAACTTTTCATTAATTTGCGAACTTTTTCAAATTTGAGAACTTTTTCTAAATTCATAATTATTTTCAAATTTATGATTTTTTGTTAAATTCATGAACATTCTTTTTCAAATTTATGGTTTTTAAAATTCATAAAAATTGTATGAACGAAAACTTATCCAAACTCGTGCTCTTTTTTTTGAAGTTTTTGAAAAGTCAAACGATTAAGAGTCAAGGGTCCCGGAAAAAAAAGTCAAGGGACAAGTTTTTTTTTTTTGAGGAAAATGTCAAGGGACAAGTGAGCGAGCGGTGATGGAGCGATCAAGCGGTTGGTCGAGGGGTACTTGTTGGGTTGCACGACAGGCCCAATTGAGCATGCACAGAGCACTAGTTGGTTGGTGTCAGGTATGCGGCATGATGGGACATGAGTTTAAAGAACACGGAGATGGCGTGCATCCCCCCTCGGCCTTAGTCTTCAAGAACCTAAGGGCGCCGGCAACAACTGCATGGGGAACGAGGCGTCGTAACAATGGCAAGAAACAGTCGAACCAAGGTGGAGGAGGAGAAAGCTTGAATCTGGAAAAGGATAGGAGTGCAATGGAGGGGGAGGATATGGACATGGAGGAATCTGACCAAAACTGGAAGCGATCTTCTGATGAGGCCGCGGCTGCTGCCATGACAATGGCTTCCAAGGGAAGCCTGGAGCTTGTACCATCTGCCAACCAGAAAGGAGGAGCAGGTGTGGTCCCAATGAGCCCGCCACCAAAGCAAGATCCCAAGCCGGAGAAGGGGGCAAACACGGGGGGGGGGGGGAGGAAGAACCAGGCGGCACCCAAAAACCAAGATGCAACAACGGCGGCCTCCTCATCGGAGGACCACCGAGCACAATGAATCTGTTAAGCTGGAACTGTCGGGGTTTAGGCAACGCCCCGACAGTTCAAGAATTGCGCGAACTTGCGTTAAAGTTTGCCCCTAGAGTACTTTGTATTTTGGAAATGGAAATTAGCCAAGAGAGAGCTGAAAGTTTAGCAAATACTCTAGGATATGATAGTTCTTTTGCTGTTGGATCCACCGGTCGGAGCGGTGGCTTAGTTTTGTATTGGAATAATGAAATAAAAGTTGAAATTTTGGGTTACTCGCAGTATCACATTGATGTCAAGGTGTCAGATCTCGGAGGGACTGTCACACCCTAGCTAGTCATGCATTAGAGTGTTGCATCATGTTTACTCTTTCATCAGAAACTTGAAATGGGGATGACAGAACCCCCAGTCCCCTCTGAAACCAACTAGGGTTACTAAAATAATTTTTCAATGAACCTGAAATGCCCTTCTAAAATGCCCATCATTTTTGTCTTGGTTCAGAACCTCTGCCAAAAATGGTGCACATTTTCCTAGGCCATCCTAGGGTTTTTGAATTAAATCATAAATATTTGAATTTGGGCATTTAAAATAATATAAAATATTTAAATGCTCAAATATCTCCAAACTAAAATGTTTCATGTTGGAAATAATCCAACTATGGGCCAGGAATAGTTTGGTGATTTTTGAACTTGCCTAGGTATTTTATTAAATTCAACAAAGTTGCAGATATATATTAAATAAAACAGAAACAGAAGAAAAGGGGAAAACTTACCTGGGCTCCTCCACTGTGCGGCCCAGCCAGCTGGCCGGCCCAGCCAGCAGCCGGCCCAGCCCACCACTGCAGCCCTCAGTCGTCTTCCTCCCCTCGCCCCGAAGCTGCTGCGTGCTCGCGCGCGCACGGCCGCGCGGCCACCTCCTGCTTGCCGACGAGCTCCTGGCCGCGTGCACGACTCCCGCAGGCCGTCCCGATCCCCCCCTGCTCTCTCTCACTCTCTCCCGGCTCTTCCTTCCTCTCTCTCGCTCTCTCTCTCACACGGTCGAACACCACCGTCGCCGCCGTTCGCCATAGCAGCCATCTCCGGCCACCCCTCGCTCCCCTGACTAGCTCAGAAGCTCCGCCACGACCCCCTCTTCCTCCCCACCGCTCCACGGTCCTCCAGAAGCCCTGCATCGCCGCCACGTCGCCGTTCCCCTCCTCGGGCTCCGACCGTCGTCGCCGTCGAATTCGCCGTCACCAGCGCGTCCCCGAGCCCGCTAACCATCCCTGCAGCTCCGCGGTGAGCCCCCGGATCGTTTCCCCCTTCTCCCCTGGTCTCTTTCGACCTCTAGGCCCTAGCCCCACCTTGGCCGAGAGCTCCACGCCGCCGGCGATGTCGCCGTCGTGGCCACGGTCACCGTAGCACCCAACCGAGCGCACTATCGTGCTCCCCACCTCACCAGGAGCGCGCAGCGCGCACTAACGCCTCCCCAAGCCCCCTGCAACGTCGATTCCGACCGCACCCGAACTCCGGCAGCCGCAGCCGAGCCCGCCGCCGTCGACTCCGGCCACCCCAGGGCCAGCCACGGCCACCGTCCGACGCGCCGTCGAGCTAGCTATCCAACGCACCTAGCCGCACGCCGTTTGGAGCACCACAGAGGAAACCCGAGGCCCCTGCACGCCGCAGACCTCGCCGGCGACTAACCGCCGGCGGGTTTGACCTGTCCGACCTGAGGTTTGACCCCCCAGGGTCACTGACGCGTGGGCCCTGTCGGACAGTTGGTTAGTTAGTACTAATTACCGTTAGTCAACCCCCCCTGACACTGACAGTGGGCCCCAGCGCCACTAATCCCTAATTAGGATTAATTTAAACCTGTTAAACCCCCCCTGTCACTGACGTGTGGCCCCCACACGTCAGGTTTGACTTCAGCCAGCCGCAGTTGACCACTGACGTCATGCTGACGTCATGCTGGCGCAATAATTATAATTTCTGGAATTAATTAAATCAGGAAATTCCAGAATATTATTTAAACTTCAAAAATTCATAACTTTTATTCTGTAACTCCAAATTGGACAAATTATATATGAAAAATGATCAGAAAAATCCAATCTACCCATCTGTACTATTTTCATGCATGATCAAACAAGTTAAATTGATGTTTTAAGCAGAACAAGGAAAAGCACTTTAAAAGGCCATATTTGAATTTGAAATTGAATCCTTGATTCAAATTTGCTCAAATCCTTCTGGTTTTAGTTGCATTAGCCCAACACACTCATATTGCCATGTTTCATGCATGCATCATATTGTTGCACATTGTTTGGTGATGGTTGTGTATCGGTGTCCTTTGCGACAGGTTCTGCCCCCGAGGAGTACCGTGATTACCCTAACGAAGAACCGTATCAGTGCATCGAACCATCAGGCAAGCAACCAACCATTTGATCATATCGATACAATCCCATGTTCTCGCTCCTGCTCTCTTTTACTGCATTAAGACAACGCGTTTCAAACTGCTGTGTGCTACGGTAGTTGAACCCATTTCCTCTGCATGACCTGTCATTGCCACAGTAACTAGATGAAACCCACTAGCATGTGTAGGAGTTGATTGAGCCATATGTATGTGTTGTTCCTACCCTGCTATGCCTGCTATGCTTAGAGTCGTGTCAGGTCTGGTTCATCTGGGTGATGGGCTAGAGTGAAATGATTATGTCGGTAATGAGAGTGGTGTGGTGAACACGATTTGGTAAAGGTATCGATGAGAGGCCATGTAGGAGTACATGGTGGGTTGTTTCATTGAAGCCGACCTTAAGCACTGAGATCTGTATGTGTGATTTAAGAATCAGCTACTACCATGCATTGGGCCCGAAACCAATGGACCCTCTCGGCTTCTTATTCACCCTAGTTCTCCGTCCAGGAGTTGCAAGTAGTTTCTGGTGTTTGTAGCCTACTGGAGGCCGTGGACAGCGCTGACTGTAGGGGTGGGCTGTGATGCGGTAGGTACGTGGCACGGTGTACCGAATACCCGTTAGGTATTTCGGGAACCCTGTTCACATCGTTCGGGGCCGTATGGGAAACCTCGGCCGGACTCCCTGCGGATGGAACCTGGATAGGCGATAAACCTGGACTGGAGGCTTAGGTGATTAGGTAGGTCGTGGCCGACACCCACGTTGGGCTTCCGCTTGAAGGTTGCCGAGTACATGTCGTGTATGAAGGAGTACACCCCTGCAGGGTTAACATAATCTATTCGAATAGCCGCGTCCGCGGTAAAGGACTACTTGGTTGCCTATACAGTTCATAGACAAGTAAATGGAAACTGCTAAAAGCCTCAAGATAAGTGTGAGTGCCGAGGATGGCTCTTCCGTAGGAAGACGGAGGTGGATCCTCGGTAGTGTATTGAAGTGGTGAGTAGTGGACTCGTGTGCGCAAAACCATTTCAAGTTGGAGTATCGTAGGATAGTCTAGCCAAGAGTCAAAGCTGGCTTGCTGCAATAACTCCACCAACCCTTCTTGATACTAAGCATGTATGTAGGATCTGATGTAAGTCTTGCTGAGTACCTTTGTACTCATGTTGCTATAATCTACATTTTTACAGAAGACGCTGCAACCCCTTCTGATGGGTTCTATGTAGACGTTGACATCAACGAGTAGGCTAAAGACCTAGGTGGTGACCCTGAGCTTGTGAAGGACCTTGTAGTATAGCTAGGCTTCCCAAGCCTCTTTTATTTTACTAGTTGTCTGTACTCAGACAAGTTACTTCCGCTGCTGGTTTGTATGACTGTATGACTTGTATGTTGGGTCGTGAGACCCGTACCTTTGTGTATGTTATGTATGGCTCCCTGAGCCTTAAATAAAGTACTTGTGTCGTAGAGTCATGTTGTGATGCTTCGTTGTATTTGCACATATCGAGCATATTGTGTGTATGATTGAAATGCTTGGTATGTGTGGGATCTGACTATCTAGTTGTTTATCTTTAGTAGCCTCTCTTACCGGGAAATGTCTCCTAGTGTTACCGCTGAGCCATGGTAGCTTGCTACTGCTCTGGAACACTTAGGCTGGCCGGCATGTGTCCTTCTTCGTTCCTGTGTCTGTCCCTTCGGGGAAATGTCACGCTTTGAGTACCGGAGTCCTGCTAGCCCAGTGCTACAGCCCGGACCCACTTGCTGATGACCGACACGTTCGAAGCTGGGTCATGGATGCCTGTCCCTGTAAGTCTGTGCCACTTTGGGTTTACGACTAGTCATGTCAGCCCGGGCTCTTTATCATATGGATGCTAGCGACACTATCATATACGTGAGCCAAAAGGCGCAAACGGTCCTGGGAAAAGGTAAGACGACACCCATGGGGATACCGTGCGTGAGGCCGCAAAGTGATATGAGGTGTTACCAGCTAGATCGATGTGACATCGAGTCGGGGTCCTGACAGCGTTGGTATCAGAGCCGGACTGCCTGTAGGTTCTCCAAGCCAAACTGGTCGATGTTGAGTCTAGAAATTCTTTAGTTATATGTAGGGGAATTGTTTGTGGGTTGGAACGTAAGGCTCTTTTTACTCCTTTATCTTATGACATTCTGATCTGAGTCAGTCCATTCTTCCACCGGGGGTTAAGGAATTAGGATCTATACTCTCTATCAGGATCACGTGTTACTAATCAGTAGTACCTTATAAGTTTGATGGATACAAGCCTAGTTCAGTTCTACTACCACATTATGTTGTTAGAATGGATTCAGAACTTTGATATGATGATGTTGTGTGTGTACGAAATCCTTTGTCAAATGTCTCAAATCCTTCTTGAGCATTTACAGCTGTTATGCTGCCGAAATTTTGCTAGAAATTCTAATGCCCTTGCATTATGATTGTGCTTTCAGATGGCCACTCGCGACCTCAATCAAGTGGTTCGCCTGACTCGATGCCTAGATGTACCCGGCCATACTGCTAAGTTGGTCAGGGTAATGACTGAGGCTGGATACCGCTGGTATCCTGAGTACACGGTCGAAGAGCAATTCCGGGACTTCAATCAAAGCCAGTATCTCTGCACTGTTAGGATATTTCCATCTTATCCTGGATCCACCGAGCCTCTTCACTGCTCCTATGGACTCGGGATTACTATTGAGATGGCTGTGCAGGACGCCGCCTACTCTATGATGACCATTATGCGAGTCAGATCTGGTTTATTTCGGGACTCTGATTTCCGGTATATGCCAGGATCACTTCCGGGAGCACAAGGATATCTCCAGGCTATCTATGCTGACCCCACTCAGGAGGATTCACGGACTCGCACCACTGCTGAGATGCTCGAGGATAAGGACCGTGAAAATCGGGCCTTGAGGTTAGAGCTCTTCAATACCCGTGCTGACCACTGGGCTACTTTGACTCGGTTCGCACCGGCGGTGCAAGCTGGATATTCAGATATGCGCGATCTCTATCCTGTGAGATCTGCTCTGCCAGACGTGATGGTTTGGCGTGATGTAGGAGGCATCACCCCACCTCGCGGTCCCCGCAGGCCACCGTTTGTTGGTCCAAGGCCTCATCCTAGCCCCTATGGTCCACAAGCTCCGCGAGATCGTCTGTTTCCGGATGATCATGTTGAGCTCCCAGGCTATGGAGGTGACTTTTACGAGGACTACTACGGATCGGTCTGAGTTAGCAGTAGTACCACTAGTTCGCACTAGCTGTGTCGTCTATCGTCCCGCGTGACTCGTGGGATATGACCTAGTTTGTACTCCTTCCGGAGGTGTAGAAAAATAATGTATAGGAGCTTGGAATGCCTCCGATGAGATGTAATCCTCTTTTCACCGTAATAGTACTTTGTTTGGTCTTGTACTAAACCCTGTATGGTGTGTATGACGATGGAATAAAGAAGCAGTTTCTGTATCTACCATGTCATACGGATGATCATCTTGCATTTCGAGTTATTCCTTACATTTTATCCTATGTCGGAATCTTATCATCCTGACTAAATCGTTGTCTTGTTTACCTAGGATGGTCAACACGCGCGCTAACCCTGCTTCTCAAGAGCAGGCCGAAGGCAGTGAAGCCAGGAATGAAAATCTGCCTCATCCTCCTTCACTAGCCGAGGTTATGATGGAAGCTGAGAGAAACAAGCGGGAGACAAACCGTTTGTTGGAGCGTATTGAACAGAATACAGCACACCATCAGAGGGCTAACGTGGTGTCACTCGGTGATTTTATCAAATTGCATCCACCCATGTTCCACCACTCCGTCGAGCCTCTCGACGCTGATGACTGGCTTCGCAGTATCTCTCACAAACTGCGTTCCGCGCTGGTAGCGGAGGCTGACAAGGTCACCTTTGCTGCATATCATCTTGAAGGCCCCGCCAGTCTATGGTGGGAGAATTATGGAGCTATGCGCCCAGCGGGCCATGTCACAACTTGGGCTGAGTTCAGCGAGGCTTTCCGTGAACATCACATTCCGAAGGGTCTCATGGACCGTAAACGTGAAGAATTTTGCAGTTTCACCCAAGGCCGACTTTCTGTGGATGCCTATAGCAGGGAGTTTGGTAATCTCGCCCGATATGCAACTGAGGAAGTGTCTACTGACGCCAAGAAGCAAGCAAGGTTCCGTAAGGGACTTAGTCCTGAGCTTCGCCGCGACCTCCGTCTGCATGAGTGCACATCTTTTCAGAAACTTGTCAACAAAGCCATCAGTGCTGAAACTGGTCAGACTGACTATGACGCAACACGCAAGCATGGCCGTGACATGGGTTCCTCATCCGGTGCTGGTCCTCAGAAGCGCCGCGTGTGGGTGCCCAACACCGCCCTGCCACCCAGGTTCACACCGAGGCCATCTTTCCAGGCGCCTCGCCCTGTTCAACAGTCTGCACCGGCCAAGCCCTATGGGGGTCCAACCAATAATGCTCCTCCACGTACCAGTTCCGTGACTTGTTTCAAATGTGGGGAATCTGGTCACTATATGCGTGAGTGTCCCCAGACCAACCCCAACCAATCTGCTAAAGCTGTTGGCCGTGGCAAGCCGACAGGAAAAATATTCCACGCCAAGCCGGTCGCCGCTTCACGTGGCCATGTCAACTGTATCTCTGCCGAAGAAGCTCAAGAGGATCCCAACGTCGTTCTCGGTACGCTTCTTGTTAATTGCCACCCGGCATCTGTTCTTTTCGATACAGGAGCCTCTCATTCTTTTATATCTGAAAACTATGCTCACTTGCATAACGTCGCATTCGGTGATATGCCAACCTCTATGGTAATTCAAACTCCGGGATCCAAATGGCAAACCTCTAGAGTAAGCCATGGAAATGAAATCCAAGTCGACAGACTTGTTTTTCTCACGTCTTTGATAGCCCTTAAATCTTCAGATATTAATATCATTTTGGGTATGGACTGGATGTCGGCTCATCATGCCCAAATCGATTGCTTCTCTAGGACTGTTCAACTCACCCACCCTTCGGGAAAGATAGTCAATGTCTTGACCCGAATAGCTAAGCGACAGCTATATTCTCTTAACGCCAGCCCTTTGCCAGACCTTGAGGACGTGCCGGTAGTCCGTGACTTCCCGGATGTCTCCCCAGAGGAATTGCCAGGTGTTCCACCTGACAGGGATGTTGAGTTCGTGATAGACCTCATCCCCGGAACCGTTCCGATTGCTAGAAGACCTTATAAGATGGCACCACTAGAACTAGCCGAACTTAAGAAACAACTCGATGAGTCCTTGAAAAAGGGTTTCATCCGACCTAGCTCTTCTCCGTGGGATTGCCCCATCCTATTCGTCAAGAAGAAGGATGGTACGGACCGGATGGTTGTAGATTACCGACCTGTCAATTTGGTCACAATCAAGAACAAATATCCGCTTCCCAGGATCAACGATCTGTACGATCAGCTCGCTGGATCCTCAGTCTTCTCCAAAATGGATTTGAGGTTGGGCTACCATCAAATCAAAATCAGAAACGGGGACATTCCTAAAACGGCCTTTGTTACTCGTTATGGCCAATACGAGTACACCGTCATGTCCTTCGGATTAACCAACGCTCCAGCCACCTTTTCTCGGTTAATGAACTCAATCTTCATGGAGTATTTGGATAAATTCGTCGTGGTTTACCTCGATGATATACTCATCTACTCCAAGAACGAGGAAGAACATGCCGAACATCTAAGGCTAGTGTTGCAGAAACTTCGAGAGCATCGCCTTTATGCCAAATTCTCTAAATGTGAATTCTGGTTGCCAGAAGTGACCTATCTGGGTCATGTAATATCTGGTAAAGGTATTGCTGTTAACCCTGAGCGAGTTCAAGCCGTCCTTAATTGGACACCGCCTGAATCGGTCAAGCAAGTTCGGAGTTTTCTGGGCTTAGCGAGCTATTGTCGTCGCTTTGTCGAGAACTTCTCCAAAGTTGCCAAACCTCTAACCGAACTCCTCAAGAAAGATAAGAAGTTCGAGTGGACTCCACAATGTGAGCACAGCTTTCAGGAACTGAAAAGACGCCTGACCTCTGCTCCCGTGCTGGTACCGCCAGACTTCTCCAAGGACTTTGTTATCTACTGCGACGCCTCGCGACAAGGACTAGGTTGCGTTCTCATGCAAGATCGACACGTAATTGCCTACGCTTCACGGCAATTGCACCCACATGAGGAGAATTATCCTACTCATGATCTGGAGCTTGCAGCTGTAGTCTATGCACTTAAGACCTGGCGACATTACCTCCTGGGTAATCGTTGCGAAATATTCACTGATCACCAAAGTTTGAAGTACATCTTCACCCAACCGGATCTGAACCTCAGGCAAAGACGTTGGGTTGAATTGATCACAGACTTCGACTTAGGAATAACCTACACCCCAGGGAAAGCCAACGTCATGGCTGATGCGCTAAGTCGTAAATCTTATTGTAACAATCTGATGCTACAACAAAGTCAACCGCTTCTCCATGAGGAATTTCGGAAGCTTAACCTTCACATTGTATCTCAAGGTTTTCTTTCCACCTTGGTGGCAAAACCTACCCTTACGGATCAGATTATCAAAGCACAGAAGGTAGATCCGGGAATCTCCCGCATCAAGAGAAACATTCAGAAAGGAATTGCGAATTGCTTCTCCATTAACGATCAAGGGGTCGTATACTTCGGAAATCGACTAGTGGTTCCCAAAGTGCGAAACCTGAGGCGTTTGATCCTTAAGGAAGCTCATGAATCTCCTCTCACCATTCATCCCGGTAGCACTAAGATGTATCAGGACCTACGCCAGAGGTTCTGGTGGACTAGGATGAAGAGAGAAATTGCTCAGTATATTGCTAACTGCGACGTCTGTCGTCGTGTAAAAGCAGAGCACCAACGGCCTGCTGGCACCCTTCAACCCTTAGCTATTCCTGAATGGAAATGGGATAAAATTGGTATGGATTTCATTACCGGGTTTCCCAGGACCAAGAGAGGGAATAATGCTATTTTCGTCGTGGTCGATCGTCTTTCCAAAGTAGCTCATTTCTTACCTGTTCGTGAGAGTATAACCGCTAGTCAGCTGGCAGACTTATACATCTCCCGAATAGTGTCCCTCCATGGTGTTCCTTTGGAAATTAACTCGGATCGAGGAAGTCTTTTCACCTCTCGATTTTGGGAAAGTTTCCAAAATGCTATGGGAACTCGTCTCTCCTTTAGCACCGCTTTCCACCCTCAGTCGAGTGGTCAAGTGGAACGCGTCAACCAAATTCTAGAAGACATGCTTCGAGCCTCTGTTATCTCATTCGGAATGGACTGGGAGAAGTGCCTTCCATTTGCCGAATTCGCTTACAACAACAGCTATCAATCTAGCTTGGGTAAAGCCCCTTTTGAAGTTCTCTATGGACGACGATGTCGAACACCCCTTAACTGGTCAGAGACCGGGGAAAGAAAATTCTTTGGCCCGGACATGATTCAGGAAGCAGAAGAACAAGTTCGTATCGTTCGTGAAAAGTTAAAAACAGCCCAATCCCGTCAAAAGAGTCAATATGACCGAAAACATAAGGCTGTGACTTTCGAGGTTGACGAGAAGGCTTATCTTCGGGTCACCCCTCTGAAGGGAACCCATCGTTTCGGTATCAAAGGCAAATTGGCTCCTCGTTACATTGGACCTTTTTGCATTCTCGCCAAACGAGGAGAAGTTGCCTACCAGTTGGAACTACCTCCGCACCTCTCCAGAGTTCACGATGTCTTCCACGTTTCTCAACTCAGGCGTTGCTTCTCGGATCCTATCCGTGGAGTGGACCACGAAACGCTTGATCTCCAGGATAATCTTACATATCGAGAGTACCCATTCGTATCCTCGATCAGGCCGAGCGTACCACTCGATGCCAGAATATCAAGTTTCTCAAGGTTCAATGGTCGCACCATTCTGAGGATGAAGCAACTTGGGAAAGGAAGGATCGTCTTCGACTCGAGTACCCCGCCTTCTTCCTGGAGGAACCCAAATCTCGGGACGAGATTCTTTTGAGTGGGGGTGAGTTGTCACACCCTAGCTAGTCATGCATTAGAGTGTTGCATCATGTTTATTCTTTCATCAGAAACTTGAAATGGGGATGACAGAACCCCCAGTCCCCTCTGAAACCAACTAGGGTTACTAAAATAATTTTTCAATGAACCTGAAATGCCCTTCTAAAATGCCCATCATTTTTGTCTTGGTTCAGAACCTCTGCCAAAAATGGTGCACATTTTCCTAGGCCATCCTAGGGTTTTTGAATTAAATCATAAATATTTGAATTTGGGCATTTAAAATAATATAAAATATTTAAATGCTCAAATATCTCCAAACTAAAATGTTTCATGTTGGAAATAATCCAACTATGGGCCAGGAATAGTTTGGTGATTTTTGAACTTGCCTAGGTATTTTATTAAATTCAACAAAGTTGCAGATATATATTAAATAAAACAGAAACAGAAGAAAAGGGGAAAACTTACCTGGGCTCCTCCACTGTGCGGCCCAGCCAGCTGGCCGGCCCAGCCAGCAGCCGGCCCAGCCCACCACTGCAGCCCTCCCTCGTCTTCCTCCCCTCGCCCCGAAGCTGCTGCGTGCTCGCGCGCGCACGGCCGCGCGGCCACCTCCTGCTTGCCGACGAGCTCCTGGCCGCGTGGACGACTCCCGCAGGCCGTCCCGATCCCCCCCCTGCTCTCTCTCACTCTCTCCCGGCTCTTCCTTCCTCTCTCTCGCTCTCTCTCTCACACGGCCGAACACCACCGTCGCCGCCGTTCGCCATAGCAGCCATCTCCGGCCACCCCTCGCTCCCCTGACTAGCTCAGAAGCTCCACCACGACCCCCTCTTCCTCCCCACCGCTCCACGGTCCTCCAGAAGCCCTGCATCGCCGCCACGTCGCCGTTCCCCTCCTCGGGCTCCGACCGTCGTCGCCGTCGAATTCGCCGTCACCAGCGCGTCCCCGAGCCCGCTAACCATCCCTGCAGCTCCGCGGTGAGCCCCCGGATCGTTTCCCCCTTCTCCCCTGGTCTCTTTCGACCTCTAGGCCCTAGCCCCACCTTGGCCGAGAGCTCCACGCCGCCGGCGATGTCGCCGTCGTGGCCACGGTCACCGTAGCACCCAACCGAGCGCACTATCGTGCTCCCCACCTCACCAGGAGCGCGCAGCGCGCACTAACGCCTCCCCAAGCCCCCTGCAACGTCGATTCCGACCGCACCCGAACTCCGGCAGCCGCAGCCGAGCCCGCCGCCGTCGACTCCGGCCACCCCAGGGCCAGCCACGGCCACCGTCCGACGCGCCGTCGAGCTAGCTATCCAACGCACCTAGCCGCACGCCGTTTGGAGCACCACAGAGGAAACCCGAGGCCCCTGCACGCCGCGGACCTCGCCGGCGACTAACCGCCGGCGGGTTTGACCTGTCCGACCTGAGGTTTGACCCCCCAGGGTCACTGACGCGTGGGCCCTGTCGGACAGTTGGTTAGTTAGTACTAATTACCGTTAGTCAACCCCCCTGACACTGACAGTGGGCCCCAGCGCCACTAATCCCTAATTAGGATTAATTTAAACCTGTTAAACCCCCCCTGTCACTGACGTGTGGCCCCCACACGTCAGGTTTGACTTCAGCCAGCCGCAGTTGACCACTGACGTCATGCTGACGTCATGCTGGCGCAATAATTATAATTTCTGGAATTAATTAAATCAGGAAATTCCAGAATATTATTTAAACTTCAAAAATTCATAACTTTTATTCTGTAACTCCAAATTGGACAAATTATATATGAAAAATGATCAGAAAAATCCAATCTACCCATCTGTACTATTTTCATGCATGATCAAACAAGTTAAATTGATGTTTTAAGCAGAACAAGGAAAAGCACTTTAAAAGGCCATATTTGAATTTGAAATTGAATCCTTGATTCAAATTTGCTCAAATCCTTCTGGTTTTAGTTGCATTAGCCCAACACACTCATATTGCCATGTTTCATGCATGCATCATATTGTTGCACATTGTTTGGTGATGCTTGTGTATCGGTGTCCTTTGCGACAGGTTCTGCCCCCGAGGAGTACCGTGATTACCCTAACGAAGAACCGTATCAGTGCATCGAACCATCAGGCAAGCAACCAACCATTTGATCATATCGATACAATCCCATGTTCTCGCTCCTGCTCTCTTTTACTGCATTAAGACAACGCGTTTCAAACTGCTGTGTGCTACGGTAGTTGAACCCATTTCCTCTGCATGACCTGTCATTGCCACAGTAACTAGATGAAACCCACTAGCATGTGTAGGAGTTGATTGAGCCATATGTATGTGTTGTTCCTACCCTGCTATGCCTGCTATGCTTAGAGTCGTGTCAGGTCTGGTTCATCTGGGTGATGGGCTAGAGTGAAATGATTATGTCGGTAATAAGAGTGGTGTGGTGAACACGATTTGGTAAAGGTATCGATGAGAGGCCATGTAGGAGTACATGGTGGGTTGTTTCATTGAAGCCGACCTTAAGCACTGAGATCTGTATGTGTGATTTAAGAATCAGCTACTACCATGCATTGGGCCCGAAACCAATGGACCCTCTCGGCTTCCTATTCACCCTAGTTCTCCGTCCAGGAGTTGCAAGTAGTTTCTGGTGTTTGTAGCCTACTGGAGGCCGTGGACAGCGCTGACCGTAGGGGTGGGCTGTGATGCGGTAGGTACGTGGCACGGTGTACCGAATACCCGTTAGGTATCTCGGGAACCCTGTTCACATCGTTCGGGGCCGTATGGGAAACCTCGGCCGGACTCCCTGCGGATGGAACCTGAATAGGCGATAAACCCGGACTGGAGGCTTAGGTGATTAGGTAGGTCGTGGCCGACACCCACGTTGGGCTTCCGCTTGAAGGTTGCCGAGTACATGTCGTGTAAGCGACGGTAAGTGGTGAGAGCGTGTATGAAGGAGTACACCCCTGCAGGGTTAACATGATCTATTCGAATAGCCGCGTCCGCGGTAAAGGACTACTTGGTTGCCTATACAGTTCATAGACAAGTAAATGGAAACTACTAAAAGCCTCAAGATAAGTGTGAGTGCCGAGGATGGCTCTTCTGTAGGAAGACGGAGGTGGATCCTCGGTAGTGTATTGAAGTGGTGAGTAGTGGACTCGTGTGCGCAAAACCATTTCAAGTTGGAGTATCGTAGGTTAGCCTAGCCAAGAGTCAAAGCTGGCTTGCTGCAATAACTCCACCAACCCTTCTTGATACTATGCATGTATGTAGGATCTGATGTAAGTCTTGCTGAGTACCTTTGTACTCATGTTGCTATAATCTACATTTTTACAGAAGACGCTGCAACCCCTTCTGATGGGTTCTATGTAGACGTTGACATCAACGAGTAGGCTAAAGACCCAGGTGGTGACCCTGAGCTTGTGAAGGACCACATAGTATAGTTAGGCTTTCCAAGCCTCTTTTATTTTACTAGTTGTCTATACTCAGACAAGTTACTTCCGCTGCTGGTTTGTATGACTGTATGACTTGTATGTGGGGTCGTGAGACCCGTACCTTTGTGTATGTTATGTATGGCTCCCTGAGCCTTAAATAAAGTACTTGTGTCATAGAGTCATGTTGTGATGCTTCGTTGTATTTGCACATATCGAGCATATTGTGTGTATGATTGAAATGCTTGGTATGTGTGGGATCTGACTATCTAGTTGTTTATCTTTAGTAGCCTCTCTTACCGGGAAATGTCTCCTAGTGTTACCGCTGAGCCATGGTAGCTTGCTACTGCTCTGGAACACTTAGGCTGGCCGGCATGTGTCCTTCTTCGTTCCTGTGTCTGTCCCTTCGGGGAAATGTCACGCTTTGAGTACCGGAGTCCTGCTAGCCCAGTGCTACAGCCCGGACCCACTTGCTGATGACCGACACGTTCGAAGCTGGGTCATGGATGCCTGTCCCTGTAAGTCTGTGCCACTTTGGGTTTACGACTAGTCATGTCAGCCCGGGCTCTTTATCATATGGATGCTAGCGACACTATCATATACGTGAGCCAAAAGGCGCAAACGGTCCCGGGAAAAGGTAAGACGACACCCGTGGGGATACCGTGCGTGAGGCCGCAAAGTGATATGAGGTGTTACCAGCTATATCGATGTGACATCGAGTCGGGGTCCTGACAGGGACCCCGTGGAGGCTCTCGTGTTTCTATGGAGAAGCCCAGACACACCTAAGACACAGAACTTGGGACACAATGAAGAACCTGGCGTCACTACAAAGTATGTCGTGGGCATGTTTAGGCGACTTCAACGAGGTCCTTCGATATGACGAGCATGATGGTGTTGGTCAAAGAAGCCAAACGCAAATACAAGGTTTCAGAGATGCGGTCGATGTTTGCGGCCTGATTGATCTTGGTTTCCAAGGCCATAAGTGGATGTTTGTAATGAAAGTTACAGGAGGTACGTACACGAGGGTGCGGCTTGACAGAGCGCTCGGATCTGCCGAGTGGTGTGCACAATTCCCACTAGCAATGATAGAACATCTTACTGCTGCAACCTCGGATCACTCTCCTATTTTGCTGAAGCTTGACCCACCTGCTAGAGGGCCGGTGAAAGAGAGACTGTTCCGGTATGAATGCATGTGGGACACGCATACCGATTTGATCTCCACCGTCCAGAGTGCATAGGAGGCCAACGGCCCTAATATGACGGCGGCTGAGGTCCGAGTGAACCTAGAAGCACTGTCTAACAACTTAGGTGAATGGAGCAAATCGAGCTTTGGCAATTTCAAGGCTGAGATCAGAAAACTAAAGAAGGACCTACAACAGTTAAGGAGTGATCCTCTCCGGGATGGCCCGAGCCATGTTGAGATCAAAGTTAATGACCGTCTTATTGAGCTATATCTGCGTGAGGAAGTGATGTGGCGTCAGCGGTCAAGAGTGGAATGGCTCTCTGCAGGTGACCGGAATACGCATTTCTTCCATCTTCGGGCTTCGATGAGACGGCGGAAAAACTTGATTAAAGCTCTCCAGAAACATAATGGGCAATTAACAAAGGATCTTACGGAGATGCAGCAACTTGCGCAAGAGTTTTATAAAAATCTTTACACCTCTAAAGGAGTGGAAGGAGTAGATGATGTTCTCCAACATGTACCCTCGAAGGTAACAGCCGCGATGAATGAATCACTCACGTCACCATATAAGGAGGAAGAAGTAAAGAAGGCGTTGTTCCAAATGTTCCCGTCAAAGGCACTCGGCCCTGATGGGTTTCCGGCACACTTTTTTCAGCGCCACTGGGATATATGCGGAGCCTCGGTTACGAGGGCGGTTTTGAGCATAGTAAGGGGAGAGGAGAGCCTGGCCCGTGTCAATGACACAATGCTGGTTTTAATTCCAAAGGTATCGAATCCCACTGTGTTATCTCAATTCCGGCCAATAAGCCTATGCAATGTCTTTTATAAAATAGCTTTGAAGGTACTAGCCAACCGTTTGAAGTCAATACTCCCAGACATTATATTAGAGGAGCAGTCTGCATTTGTTCCCGGAAGGCTTATCTTTGACAACATAATTTCAGCTTATGAGTGTTTGCATTTCATGAACAGAAACCGGTCAAGAAACAACAACCATTGTGCGCTCAAGCTCGATATGATGAAGGCGTATGCTAGGGTGGAATGGAATTATTTGGAAGCAATCATGAGGAAGTTGGGGTTTGCTGCACCATGGGTATCCATTGTCATGAACATGGTCAGGACCGTCTCTTTCTCTATCTTGTTTAATGGAAGCAAATTGGAGGAGTTCAAGCCAACACGAGGTATCCGTCAGGGAGATCCAATCTCTCCATACCTTTTCTTGCTAGCAGCAGAGGGCCTTTCGTGCCTCTTGAAATCTCAAAGTCAATCATCCCAGCTCAGCGGCATTAAGGTGGCGCCATCAGCACCGTCGGTGAACCATCTTTTATTCGCGGATGATAGCCTGTTGTTTTTCAAGGCGAGTGTAGATGGAGCAGAGGAGGTGACACACCTTTTGGATACATATTGCAGGGCCTCGGGCCAACGCATTAACAGGGATAAATCTTCTATTTTCTTCAGTAAGGGATGCCCTCAGATTGTGAGAGATGCAGTCAAGGGGTGTCTACATGTTCCAAACGAGTCTCTAAGTGACAGATATCTTGGCATGCCCACAGATGTGGGACACTCAAAGAGAGGCATGTTTAAATAGTTGAGCGACCGCGTTTGGGACAAGGTGAAAGGCTGGATGGGTTAGTGTTTATCAGCTGGTGGAAAGGAGGTACTCATCAAGTCAGTGGCCCAAGCTATCCCTGTTTACTCAATGTCATGCTTTAAGCTGCCAAGAGGACTGTGTGATCACATTAATTCTATCATTAGAAAATTTTGCTGGGGCTGCAAGCAAGGACAGAGGAAGCCAGCCTGGGTTTCATGGGATATTATGACAAGGCCAAAGTACCTGGGAGGCCTAGGATTCAGAGATCTAGAACTTTTCAACCTCGCATTGTTGGCGAGACAGGCCTGGAGGGTGCTAAAAGACCCCTCGACTTTGAGTGCTAGAATCCTCAAAGCATCATACTATCCCACAACAGATTTGCTCAGTGTTGAACTTGGTTCAAGGCCATCATAGATTTGGCGTGTGATTTTGGAGGGTCGGGATATTCTGAAACAGGGTATTATCCGAAGAATAGGTAACGGGCAGTCGACCAACATTTGGACACACAATTGGCTACCAAAGGAGGGTTCGCTCCGACCTATCACCTGTCTGATCTCGGATCCACCTCAACTTGTTTCGGACCTGCTTACTCCAGCAACGACATCCTAGAACGTTGACCTAGTCCGTTCTCTATTTCTTCCAACCGATGCGGAGGCAGTTCTGAAAATTCCTGTGTGCACAAGCAATGTTGATGATTTTTGGTCATGGCACCCAGATTCTAAAGGAAGGTTCACCGTCAGTTCAGCGTACAAATTCATTATCAAGACAAAGATAACGAGAGAGAATTGGCTTGAGGGCAGAGGCGGGTCATCTAGCTCGGACCGAGAAGAGAAAGATTGGTGCAAAGTTTGGTCGATGATCGTCCCAACAAAGATAAGAGTGTTCCTGTGGCGTCTTGCACGTCACTTATTACCTACAACAGATGTCCTCAACAAGAGAAATTTGTCAACATGAGATGTGTGTCCACTGTGCGGCTCTCCTGACTCATGGCGCCATGCGCTTATCGCCTGCACATCAGCAAGGTGCACGTGGGCTCTATCTGATCCGGAGCTGGTGGCTAGGATGGCGGAGAACACTGAACCCCGAGCAAAGAATTGGATTTTCCAGCTCCATGGTGTTCTTGAGCACAAGCTTTTCACAAAGATGGTCGTAACATTATGGGCAGTATGGTATGCAAGGAGGCAGGCGATACACGAAGGAATCTTTCAACCACCGATGCAGACCCATTCTTTTGTGGAGTCCTATCTTCGCTAGCTGGAACAAGTCAGGGAAAAACAACCCCTCGGGTTTCTGCTACACCTAGGAGGGAAGACGAACGAAGATGGATAGCCTCACCACCTGGGTTGGTGAAGTTCAACGTCGGCGGAGCGGTGGCAAGGCGCAGCCATGGCGGGGTTGTTGCCGTAGTTTGCCGAGACCACACGGGTCTATATCTAGGATCATCAGCGGTGGTTTATAATGGAGTTTTTGATTCGACCATCTTGGAAACTTATGCGTGCAGGGAGGCTCTGGCACTTGCTAGTGATCTGCAAGTGTCACATATGATAATAGCATTGGATTGCCAAGGTGTGGTCAATGACCTCAACCAAGGAACAGGAGGACCGCACTCTACGATCATCCAGGAGATTTTGGGGCGTAGAAATATGTTCACTTCTGTTTCTTTTGTTCATGAGCGTAGAAACTTTAATTTCGAGGCTCACAATCTTGCCAAATTAGCTTGTAATCTTCAGTCTGGTAGACATTTATGGTTGGTCAACCCTTATGACCAACGTATTGTACCCATGAACATCACCGATAATCAATAAAGTGGCGAGATTCCTCAAAAAAAAAGTTGGTTGGTGCAACCAACGCTGATTAGGACTGCTCGCATGCAGCACTAGCTAGGGGAGCTCCTACACGCCGCTCATTGGAAAATCCTGTACGACGCACTTTGCGTCAAACTGTCGGGGGTTCGCACAGGATTCGGAGCGGGCGACGCGATGTTGGCCGGCCCGTTAACGCTTACCGTAGCTATGGTTTTCTCCGGTTTTGGGAACCTTCTAGAAGGTTCCCTGAATCGGCTTTTCTTTTTTCCTGTTGTTTTTCCTGGCTGGTTTTCATTTACTTTTTATTTTCTTTTCTTCTTTTATGTTTCTTTTTTATTTTCGTTTTCTTTTTTACATTTTTCGTTTCTTTTTTTTAATTTTATTTCCTTTTTTGCTTCTTTTTTAAAAAATGCACAATTTTGAAAAATGTTGATAATTCAAAATTGTTCGAAAACTCGAAAATATGTTTGGGGTTTAAAAAAATGGATTTTCAAAAGAAGTTCACAAATTTGAAAAAATGATCGCGTTTTCAAAAAATGTTCTCCAATTAAAAAATGTTTGTGTTTTCAAAATGTTTATAAACTTGAAAATTTTCAGATTTCCAAAAAATGTTCGCATTTAAATAATATTCATGAATTTCAAAAAATGTTCACGTTGTTCAAGATAAAGTTAGCAATTTCAAAAAAAGTTCGTGCTTTCAAAAACTGTTCGCTGTACCAAAATTGTGTTCACAATTTCAAAAAAAAATCTTGTTTTACAAGATGTTTCATTTTTTTCAAATTTGTTCACAATTTCAAGGGAAATTCGTGTTTGAGAAAACATTCATGAATTTCAAAAAATGTTCTCATACGCAAAATTGTTCACCATTTAGAACAGTATTCGTGTTTAATAAATTGTTCGAGGTTTCAACATTTTGTTCACAATTTCAACAAATATTCTGATGTTTCAAATTTTGTTCTCATTTTGAAAATAGCGTACAATAAAATTTTGTTCACCTTTCTTTTTAAAAGTTGTGTTATATATTTTTTGTTCTGAGTTTAAAAAAAATGTTCCTGTTTTTCATTTTTGTTAAAAAACAAAAATTGTTCACTATCTCAGAAAATATTCGGAAGTTTAGAAAAAACTTTCTTGTTTTTTGTTAATTGTTCGCTTTTTGTGAAAATATTAACTTTTGGAAAAATTGTTCAGCTTGTGAAAAATGTTCGGGATTTGCAAAATATGTTCGTCTTTTGTTTTTTAATCGGAATTACAAACCATCTTCAGTTTCACAAAAAAATTGGAATATAAAAAACTGCGCCTTTTTAAAACGGTTCGCAATTTTCAAAAAATGTACTCAAAATGGTTTCCAAATCTGAACACCTCTACGTATTCTTATAGCTGTTCGCACCTTAATTTTCAGCTGCCGTCGTGTGGTGTGGTGGTTGACTGCTCGCTGTCGCTGTGTGAAGTTGAAGGATCGAATCTTGGCATGACAACAAGCGGTTATCGAACGTGTGCTATCTCATTCAGTACAGCCATGCTAGCCACCACACCAAATGGGTGATTGTTGTTGGGAAACGTAGTAATTTAAAAAAATTCCTACGCACACGCAAGATCATGGTGATGCATAGCAACGAGAGGGGAGAGTGTCGTCCACGTACCCTTGTAAACCGTAAGCGAAAGCGTTATGACAACGCGGTTGATGTAGTCATACATCTTCACGATCGACCGATCCTAGCACCGAACGTACGGCACCTCCGCGATCTACACACGTTCAACTCGGTGACGTCCCACGGACTCACGATCCAGTAGAGCTTCGAGGGAGAGTTCCATCAGCACGACGGCGTGATGACGGTGTTGATGAAGCTACCGATACAGGGCTTCGCCTAAGCACCGCTATAATATGACCGAGATGGATTATGGTGAAGGGGGGCACCTCACACGGCTAAAGATCAATGATCAACTTGTGTGTCTTGGGGGGCCCCCCACCCCCGTATATAAAGGAGCTATGGGGGAGACGGCCGGCCAGGAGGAGGGCGCACCAAGGGGGGAGTCCTACTCCCACCGGGAGTAGGACTCCTCCTTTCCTAGTAGGAGTAGGAGAAGAGGGAAGGAGGAGAGGGAGGGAGGAAAGGGGGGCGCCGCCCCCTCCTTGTCCATTTCGGACTAGAGTGGGAGGGGGCACGCGGCCCTGCCTTGGCCGCCCCTCCTCTTCTCCACTAAGGTCCAATAGGCCCATTACACTCCCCGGGGGGTTCCGGTAACCCCCCGATACTTCGGTATATGTCCGAACTTGCCCGGAACACTTCCGAAGTCCAAACATAGTCATCCAATATTTCTATCTTTATGTCTCGACCATTTCGAGACTCCTTGTCATGTCTGTGATTATATCCTGGACTGCGAACTACCTTCGGTACATCAAAATAGATAAACTCATAATACCGATCGTCACCGAACGTTAAGCGTGGAGACCCTACGGGTTCGAGAACTATGTAGACATGACTGAGAGACGTCTCCGGTCAATAACCAATAGCGGAACCTGGATGCTCATATTGGCTCCTACATATTCTACGAAGATCTTTATCGGTCAAACCGCATAACAACATACGTTGTTCCCTTTGTCATCGGTATGTTACTTGCCCGAGATTTGATCGTCAGTATCTCAATACCTAGCTCAATCTCGTTACCAGTAAGTCTCTTTACTCGTTCCGTAATGTATCATCCCGCAACTAACTCATTAGTCACATTGCTTACAAGGCTTATAGTGATGTGCATTACCGAGAGGGCCCAGAGATACCTCTACGACAATCGGAGTGACAAATCCTAATCTCGATCTATGTCAATTCAAAAAGTACCATCGGAGACACCTGTAGAGCACCTTTATAATCACCCAGTTATGTTGTGACGTTTGGTAGCACACAAAGTGTTCCTCCGGTAATCGCGAGTTGCATAATCTCATAGTTATAGGAACATGTATAAGTCATGAAGAAAGCAATAGCAGTAAACTAAAACAATCAAGTGCTAAGCTAACGGAATGGGTCAAGTCAATCACATCATTCTCCCAATGATGTGATCCCGTTTATCAAATGACAACTCATGTCTATAGTTAGGAAACTTTAACCATATTTGATCAATGAGCTAGTCTAGTAGAGGCATACTAGTGACACTATGTTTGTCTATGTATTCACACATGTATTATGTTTCCGGTTAATACAATTCTAGCATGAATAATAAACATTTATCATGAAATAAGGAAATAAATAATAACTTTATTATTGCCTCTAGGGCATATTTCCTTCAATCTCCCACTTGCACTAGAGTCAATAATCTAGATTACACAGTAATGATTCTAACACCCATGGAGTCTTGGTGCTGATCATGATTTGCTCGTGAAAGAGGCTTAGTGAACGGGTCTGCAACATTCAGATCCGTGTGTATCTTGCAAATCTCTATGTCTCCCATCTGGACTTGTTCATGGATGGAATTGAGGCATCTCTTGATGTGATTGGTTCTCTTGTGAAATCTGGATTCCTTTGCCAAGGCAATTGCACCAGTATTGTCACAAAAGACTTTCATTAGACCCGATGCACTAGGTATGACACCTAGATCGGATATGAACTCCTTCATCCAGACTCCTTCATTCGCAGCTTCCGAAGCAGCTATGTACTCCGCTTCACACGTAGATCCCGCCATGACACTTTGTTTAGAACTTCACCAACTGACAGCTCAACCGTTCAATATAAACATGTATACGGTTTGCGATTTAGAATCGTCCGGATTAGTGTCAAAGCTTGCATCGACGTAACCATTTACGATGAGCTCTTTGTCACCTCCATAAATGAGAAACATATCCTTAGTCCTTTTCAGGTATTTCAGGATGTTCTTGACCGCTGTCCAGTGATCCACTCCTGGATTACTTTGGTACCTCCTTGCTAAACTAATAGGAAGGCAAACATCAGGTCTGGTACACAACATTGCATACATGATAGAGCCTATGGCTTAAGCATAGGGAACATTTTTCATTTTCTCTCTATCTTCTGCAGTGGTCGGGCATTGAGTCTGACTCAACTTCACACCTTGTAACACAGGTAAGAACCCTTTCTTTGCTTGATCCATTTTGAACATTTTCAAAACTTTATCAAGGTATGTGCTTTGTGAAAGTCCAATTAAGCGTCTTGATCTATCTCTATAGATCTTGATGCCCTATATATAAGCAGCTTCACCGAGTTCTTTCATTGAAAAACTCTTATTCAAGTATCCTTTTATGTTATCCAGAAATTCTATATCATTTCCAATCAATAATAAGTCATCCACATATAATATCAGAAATGCTACAGAGCTCCCACTCACTTTCTTGTAAATACAGGCTTCTCCAAAAGTCTGTATAAAACCATATGCTTTGATCACACTATCAAAGCCTTTATTCCAACACTGAGAGGCTTGCACCAGTCCATAAATGGATCGCTGGAGCTTGCACACTTTGTTAGCACCTTTCGGATCGACAAAACCTTCTGGTTGCATCATATACAACTCTTCTTCCAGAAATCCATTCAGGAATGCAGTTTTGACATCCATTTTCCAAATTTCATAATCATAAAATGTGGCAATTGCTAACATGATCCGGACAGACTTAAGCATCGCCACGGGTGAGAAAGTCTCATCGTAGTCAACTCCTTGAAGTTGTCGAAAACCTTTCGCAACAAGTCGAGCTTTGTAAACAGTAACATTACCATCAGCGTCAGTCTTCTTCTTGAAGATCCATTTATTCTCGATGGCTTGCCGATCATCGGGCAAGTCAACCAAAGTCCACACTTTGTTCTCATACATGGATCCCATCTCAGATTTCATGGCCTCAAGCCATTTTGTGGAATCTGGGCTCATCATCGCTTCCTCATAGTTCGTAGTTCTCCATGGTCAAGTAACATGACCAACAGAATAGGATTTCCATACCACTCTCGTGCGGATCTTACTCTGTTTGACCTACGAGGTTCGGTAGTAACTTGATCTAAAGTTTCTTGATCAATATCATTAGCTTCCGCACTAATTGGTGTAGGTATCACAGGAACCGGTTTCTGTGATGAACTACTTTCCAATAAGGGAGCAGGTACAGTTACCTCATCAAGTTCTACTTTCCTCCCACTCACTTCTTTCAAGAGAAACTCCTTCTCTAGAAAGGATCCATTCTTAGCAACGAATGTCTTGCCTTCGGATCTGTGATAGAAGGTGTACCCAATAGTCTCCTTTGGGTATCCTATGAAGACACATTTCTCCGATTTGGGTTCGAGCTTATCAGGTTGAAGCTTTTTCACATAAGCATCGCAGCCCCAAACTTTAAGAAACGACAAATTTGGTTTCTTGCCAAACCACAGTTCATAAGGTGTCGTCTCAACGGATTTAGATGGTGCCCTATTTAACGTGAATGCAGTCGTCTCTAAAGCATAACCCCAAAATGATAGTGGTAAACCAATAAGAGACATCATAGATCACACCATATCCAATAAAGCGGTTATGACATTCGGACACACCATTACGTTGTGGTGTTCCGGGTGGCATGAGTTGCGAAACTATTCCGCGTTGTTTCAAATGAAGACCAAACTCATAACTCAAATATTCTCCTCCACGATTGGATCGTAGAAACTTTATTTTCTTGTTACGATGATTTTCCACTTCACTCTAAAATTCTTTGAACTTTTCAAATGTTTCAGACTTATGTTTCATTAAGTAGATATACCCATATCTGCTTAAATCATCTGTGAAGGTGAGAAAATAACGATACCCTCGCGAGCCTCAATATTCATCAGACCATATACATTAGTATGTATGATTTCCAATAAATATGTTGCTCGCTCCATTGTTCCGGAGAACGGTGTTTTAGTCATCTTGCCCATGAGGCATGGTTCGCAAGTACCAAGTGATTCATAATCAAGTGATTCCAAAAGTCCATCAGTATGGAGTTTCTTCATGCGCTTTACACCAATATAACCTAAACGGCAGTGCCACAAATAAGTTGCACTATAATTATCAACTCTGCATCTTTTGGCTTTAACATTATGAATATGTATATCACTACAATCAAGATTCAACAAAAATAGACCACTCTTCAAGGGTGCATAACCATAAAAGATATTACTCATATAAATAGAACAACCATTATTCTCAGATTTAAATGAATAGCCGTCTCACATCAAACAAGATCCAGATATAATGTTCATGCTTAACGCTAGCACCAAATAACAATTATTCGGGTCTAAAACTAATCCCTAAGGTAGATGTAGAGATATCGTGCCGACCGCGATCACATCGACTTTGGAACCATTTCCCGCGTGCATCGTCACCTCGTCCTTATCCAATCTTCGCTTAATCTGTAGTCTCTGTTTCGAGTTGCAAATGTTAGCAACAGAACCAATATTAAATACCCAGGTGCTACTGCGAGCTTTAGTAAGGTACACATCGATAACATGTATATCACATATACCTTTGTTCACCTTGCCATCCTTCTTATCCGCCAAATACTTGGGGCAGTTCCGCTTCCAGTGACCAGTCCCTTTGCAGTAGAAGCACTCAGTCTCAGGCTCAGGTCCAGACTTGGGTTTGTTCTCCTGAGCAGCAACTTGTTTGCCGTACTTCTTGAAGTTAACCTTCTTCTTCCCTTTACCCTTTTTCTTGAAACTGGTTGTCTTGTTGACCATCAACACTTGATGCTCCTTCTTGATTTCTACCTCCATAGCCTTTAGCATCGCGAAGAGCTCGGGAATTATCTTTTCCATCCCTTGCATATTATAGTTCATCACGAAGCTCTTGCAGCTTGGTGGCAGAGATTGAAGAATGCTGTCAATGACACTATCATCAGGAAGATTAACTCCCAGTTGAATCAAGTGATTATTATACCCAGACATTTTGAGTATATGTTCACTCACAAAACTATTCTCCTCCATCTTGTAGCTATAGAACTTATTGGAGACTTCATATCTCTCAATCCGGGCATTTGCTTGAAATATTAACTTCAACTCCTGAAACATCTCATATGCTCCATGACGTTCAAAACGTCGTTGAAGTCCCGGTTCTAAGCCGTAAAGCATGGCACACTGAACTATTGAGTAGTCATCAGCTTTGCTCTGCAAGACGTTCACAACGTCCCGCGTTGCTCCTGCAGCGGGTCTTGCACCTAGCGGCGCTTCCAGGACATAATTCTTCTGTGCAGCAATGAGGATAATCCTCAAGTTACGGACCTAGTCCGTGTAATTTCTACCATCATTTTTCAACTTAGCTTTCTCAAGGAACGCATTAAAACTCAACGGAACAACAACACAACCTATCTATCTACAACAACATAGAGAAACAAAATACTATCAGGTACGAAGTTCATGATAAATTAAAGTTCAATTAATCAAATTACTTAAGAACTCCCACTTAGACAGACATCCCTCTAATCATATAAGTGATCACGTGATCCAAATCAACTAAACCAGTTCCGATCATCACGTGAAATGGAGTAGTTTTCAATGGTGAACATCACTATGTTGATCATATCTACTATATGATTCACGCTCGACCTTTCGGTCTCAGTGTTCCGAGGCCATATCTGAATATGCTAGGCTCGTCAAATTTAACCCGAGTATTTCTGCGTGTGCAAAACTGGCTTCCACCCGTTGTATGTGAACGTAGAGCTTATCACACCCGATCATCACGTGGTGTCTCGGCACGACGAACTTTGGCAACGGTGCATACTCAGGGAGAACACTTATACCTTGAAATTTACTGAGAGATCATCTTATAATGCTACCGTCAATCAAAGCAAAATAAGATGCATAAAAGATAAACATCAAATGCAATCAATATAAGTGAAGTGATATGGCCATCATCATCTTGTGCCTTTGATCTCCATCTCCAAAGCACCGTCATGATCACCATCGTCACCGGCGCGACACCTTGTTCTCCATCGTAGCATCATTGTCGTCTCGCCAACTATTGCTTCTACGACTATCGCTACCGCTTAGTGATAAAGTAAAGCAATTACAGGGCGATTGCATTGCATACAATAAAGCGACAACCATATGGCTCCTGCCAGTTGCCAATAACTCTGTTACAAAACATGATCATCTCATACAATAAAATTTAGCATCATGTCTTGACCATATCACATCACAACATGCCCTGCAAAAACAAGTTATACGTCGTCTACTTTGTTGTTGCAAGTTTTACGTGGCTGCTATGGGCTGAGCAAGAACCGTTCTTACCTACGCATCAAAACCACAACGATATTTCATCAAGTTAGTGATGTTTTAACCTTCAACAAGGACCGGGCATAGCCACACTCGATTTAACTAAAGTTGGATAAACTGATACCCGCCAGCCACCTATGTGCAAAGCATGTCGGTAGAACCAGTCTAGCGTAAGCGTACGCGTAATGTCGGTCCGGGCCGCTTCATCCAACAATACCGCCGAATCAAAGTATGACATGCTGGTAAGCAGTATGACTTGTATCGCCTACAACTCACTTGTGTTCTACTCGTGCATATAACATCTACGCATAAACCTGGCTCTGATGCCACTGTTGGGAAACGTACTAATTTAAAAAAAAATCCTATGCACACAGAATGGTGATGCATAGCAACAGGAGGGGAGAGTGTCGTCCATGTACCCTCGTAGACCGTAAGCGGAAGCGCTATGAGAACGCGGTTGATGTAGTCGTACGTCTTCACAATCGACCGATCCTAGTATCGAACGTACGGCACTTCCGTGATCTGCACACGTTCAGCTCGATGACGTCCCACGAACTCACGATCCAGTAGAGCTTCGAGGGATAGTTCCGTCAGCACGACGACGTGATGACAGTGTTGATGAAGCTCCCGACGCACGGCTTTGCCTAAGCACCGCTACGATATGACCGAGGTGGATTATGGTGGAGTGGGGCACCGCACACGGCCAAAGATCAAAGATCAACTTGTGTGTCTTGGGGTGCCCCCCTCCCCCGCCCCCGTATATAAACGATCTAGGGGGAGGCGGGCGGCCAGGAGGAGGGTGCGCCAAGGGGGGAGTCCTACTCCCACCGGGTGTATGACTCCTCCTTTCCTAGTAGGAGTAGGAGAAGAGGGAAGGAGGAGAGAGGGGGGAAGGAAAGGGGGGCGCCGCCCCCCCTCCTTGTCCAATTCGGACTAGAGGGGGAGGGGGCATGTGGCCCTGCCTTGGCCGCGCCTCCTCTTCTCCACTACGGCCCAATAGGCCCATACACTCCCCGGGGGGTTCTGGTAACCCCCCGGTACTCCGGTATATGTCCGAACTTGCCCGAAACACTTCCGAAGTCCAAACATAGTCATCCAATATATCGATCTTTATTTCTCGGCCATTTAGAGACTCCTCGTCTTGTCCGTGATCATATCTGGGACTCCGAACTACCTTCGGTACATCAAAATACATAAACTCATAATACCGATCGTCACTAAACGTTAAGCGTGCGGACCCAACGGGTTCGAGAACTATGTAGACATGACCGAGACACGTCTCCGGTCAATAACCAATAGTGGAACCTGGATGCTCATATTGGCTCCTACATATTCTATGAAGATCTTTATCGGTCAAACCGCATAACAACATATGTTGTTCCCTTTGTCATCGGTATGTTACTTGCCCGAGATTCGATCGTCGGTATCTCAATACCTAGCTCAATCTCGTTACCGGCAAGTCTCTTTACTCATTTCGTAATGTATCATCCCGCAACTAACTCATTAGTCACATTGCTTGCAAGGCTTATAGTGATGTGCATTACCGAGAGGGCCCAGAGATACCTCTCCGACAATTGGAGTGACAAATCCTAATCTTGATATATGCCAACTCAAAAAGTACCATCAGAGACACCTGTAGAGCACCTTTATAATCACCCAGTTACGTTGTGATGTTTAGTAGCACACAAAGTGTTCCTCCGGTAATCGGGAGTTGCATAATCTCATAGTTATAGGAACATGTATAAGTCATGAAGAAAGCAATAGCAGTAAACTAAAACGATCAAGTTCTAAGCTAATGGAATGGGTCGAGTCAATCACATCATTCTCCCAATGATGTGATCCCGTTTATCAAATGACAACTCATGTATATGGTTAGGAAACCTTAACCATCTCCGATCAACGAGCTAGTCTAGTAGAGGCATACTAGTGACACTATGTTTGTCTATGTATTCACACATGTATTATGTTTCCGGTTAATACAATTCTAGCATGAATAATAAACATTTATCATGAAATAAGGAAATAAATAATAACTTTATTATTGCCTCTAGGGCATATTTCCTTCAATTGTGACATGTGACAGCGTGCATTTCCTTTAAAAGTCAATGTAGTGTGAAGTGGCGGAGCGTATTACTATAAGTGCATTGCTCATCGAGAAAAGTATAGATTTCCCACTCAAATGTGGCCATTGACATCAAATAACCCCCCCCAACAAACTCTAAAACAAGTTTTTTAGGCCCCTAAGGCCTTCTACAATGCAAGACGCTTAGGGAAGATGCTTAGAGAAATAAACATTGTTTCTTTAAGCATCGCTGCTTATTTGTATAGGGTAGACGTTTAATTAGGTGCCTCTTTGCGTGCTATCTCGTTCACTACAGCCATGCTAGCCACCACACCAAATGGGTGATTGTGACATGTGACAGCGTTCATTTCCTTTAAAAGTCAATGTAGTGTGAAGTGGCGGAGCGTATTACTATAAGTGCATTGCTCATGGAGAAAAGTATAGATTTCCCTCTCAAATGTGGCCATTGTCATCAAATAACCTCTAAGTCCTTCTACAATGCAAGACGCTCAGGGAAGATGCTTAGAGAAATAAACATTGTTTATTTAAGCATCACTGCTTATTTGTATAGGGTAGACGTTTAGTTAGGTGCCTCTTTTGTAGAAATAGGCACTAGTGCTACAGAAAATTCGGTTTACTCCAGTACGCCAATGACACCATAAATATGGTGGAAGGCTCGGACACGGACATCTCCATCTGAAGTTCCTCCTCCTTTGCTTTCAATAGATGTTGGGGCTCAAGATCAACTTTGACAAGAGTGATACGATGGTGATGGGATACTCTCATGACGAGTGCCAGAGCATCGCCAACCGGCTTAACTGCCACCTGGGCTCCTTCCCCATGTCCTACCTAGGGATTGCCATTAGTGACTCCCGGCTCTCCGTCGCCAACTTGCGGCTGATCATGGTCAAACTGTAGCTACTTATTGAGCCATGGCAGGGGAGGTGGTTGTCTAAAGCAGCCCGGGCGATTCTCATCAACTCCTCTCTATCTAGCCTTCTCCTATTTCTCATGAGCTTCTAAAGCCTACACGAGACTTTGCATCATGAGATCGCCAAAGTCCAGGTGAGGGAGTCCTGGATTAGGGGGTCCTTGGACAGCCGGACAATATACTTTGGCCGGACTGTTGGACTATGAAGATACAAGATTGAAGACTTCGTCCCGTGTCCGGGTGGGACTCTCCTTTGCGTGGAAGGCAAGCTTGGAAATTCGGATATGTAGATCTCCTTCTCTGTAACCGACTCTGTGTAACCCTAGCCCCCTCAGGTGTCTATATAAACCAGAGGGTTTAGTCTGTAGGACAACAACAACAATCATAACCATAGGCTAGCTTCTAGGGTTTAGCCTCTATGATCGTGGTAGATCAACTCTTGTAATACTCATATCATCAAGATCAATCAAGCAGGAAGTAGGGTATTACCTCCATCGAGAGGGCCCGAACCTGGGTAAAGATTGTGTCCCCCGCCTCCTGTTACCATTAGCCTTAGAAGCACAGTTCGGGACCCCCTACCCGAGATCCGCCGGTTTTGACACCGACATTGGTGCTTTCATTGAGAGTTCCACTGTGCCGTCATGATAAGGCTTGATGGCTCCTTCAATCATCTGCAACAATGCGATCCAGGGTTAAGTTTTTCTCCCTGGACAGATCTTCGTATTCGGCGGCTTCGTACTACGGGCCAACTCGCTTGGCCATCTAGAGCAGATCGATAGCTACGACCCTGGCCATCAGGTCAGGTTTGGAAGCTTGAACTATACTGCCGACATCCATGGAGACTTGATCTTCGACGGATTCGAGCCCATGTCAGGTGCGCCGAACAGTCACGACAAGCATGACTTAGATCTTCCATCGGGTGGTGTTCGGGAGATCACACCTGCGGCTGCCCCGACCCTCAATCCGGAGCAGATCGTGCCATCCGAGGACGGATGGATGGACCCCTCCAGGGAGGTCGCACACTCCGCGGTTATAGAGCCGAACACTGACTTCACCTCCTATGAGGCCTATGTCATCGGACCCTCGGGCTCGTCTCCGGCCACAGGCTCTGAACCGCGTGCGTCCATGCCTATCGAATCTGATTGGGCACCGATCATGGAGTTTACCTCTGCGGATATCTTTCAGCACTCGCCCTTGGGCGACGTGCTAAATTCACTAAAGACTCTCTCTGTCAGTATACTCTTGGCCGAACTATGTCCGGCTTGAGTGGGAAGCGGACAACGAAGAAATTCGTTCCCCACCCACCACCCACTTAATAGCCACTGTCGATGACTTAACCGACATGCTTGACTTCGACTCCGAAGACATCAACGGTATGGACGACGATGCGGGAGAAGAACAGGAACCACCGCCCACAGGGCGCTGGACAACCACCTCATCATATGATATATATATATATATATATATATATATATATATATATATATATATATATATATATATATATATATATATATATATATATATGTATGTATGTATGGTGGACACGCCCAAAGAAGGCGATGGCGATGAGGCAACAGAAGATAATCCCCTTGAGAAGCAATCTAAGCACCGGCGTCATAGGCACCGCTCTAAGCCCCGCCATAGCAAAAATAGCGATACCGGCACAAGAGATGATAGCAATCCAGATGGTGCCGAAGACGAAAACAATCCCGCCCAGCCAGGCTTTGAGTAGGCCGAGCGGGAGGATGAGCAAGCTAGCCCTAAGGAACATGCAATGGATGGAGAATCAGAGGATGATAATTGCATGCCCCTCTCCAAAGACGAAGTGAGCCTTGGCGATGAAGAATTCATCGTGCCTGAGGATCCCGTCGAGCAGGAGCGCTTCAAGCGCCGGCTTATAGCCACTGCAAAAAGCCTGAAGAAAAAGTAGCAGCAGCTTCAAGCTCATCAAGATCTGCTAACTGATAGATGGACTGAGGTCCTGGCAGTCGAGGAATACAGACTCGAGCGCCCAACCAAAAGTTACCCAAAGCGTAGGTTGCTACCACAACTCGAGGAGGAGGCATTAAAGCCTACACTACCAGCGCATGATGCGGCTGACCGGCCACCTCGTGGCCGAGACAAAGCGGCATATCAGCCCGAAGTCCAGCCCGCACCCCGGTGCCAAGCAAGCAAAAACACGAAGGCCCAGGGCTACACGCATGACCTGCGAGATAAATTGGAAAATAAAGCAGGTCAATCAAGATCAATCTACGGATCACGGGGGCGCGCCCCAATGCGCGACGATGACCGTCACGCCGGATATACTAAAAACAAATCCGGACAGGCCGAATACAGCAGACCGGACTCATTTGAACTGCGTCGTGATGTAGCCCGGCATAGAGGCGCCGCACACCCCCTATGCTTCACTGATGAAGTAATGGATCATGAATTCCCAGAAGGGTTTAAACCCGTGAACATTGAATCATATGATGGTACAACAGACCCCGCGGTATGGATTGAAGATTTCCTCCTCCACATTCACATGGCCTGCGGTGATGATCTACATGCCATCAAGTACCTCCCACTAAAACTCAAAGGACTGGCTCGGCATTGGCTGAATAGCGTGCCGGCAAACTCCATTGGCAGTTGGGAGAACTTGGAAGACGCATTCCTTGACAACTTCCAGGGCACTTATGTGCGACCACCGGATGCTGATGACTTAAGTCACATAACCCAATAGCCCGGAGAGTCAGCCAGGAAATTCTAGACTTCGTTCCTAACTAAAAAGAACCAAATTGTCGACTGTCCGGATGACGAAGCCTTAGCAGCCTTTAAGCATAACATCCGCGACGAATGGCTCGCCCAACACCTTGGCTAAGAGAAGCCGGAGTCCATGGCAGCCCTCACGACACTCATGACCCTCTTTTGTGCGGGCGACGACAGCCGACTAGCCCGTAGCAACAACACATCAAGAAATCCTGGCAATTCAGATGCCAGAGATAGCAACGGCAAGCCTCGACGCAACAGACACAAGCATTACAACAATGGCGACAACGTCGAAGACACGATAGTCAATGCCAGATTCAGTGGCTCTAAGTCCAGTCGGCGGAAAAAGCCATTCAAAAGAAACAATCCGGGCCTGTCCAGTTTGGACCACATACTCGATCGCTCGTGTCAAATTCACGGCACCCCCGATAAACCAGCCAACCACACCAACAGAGAATGCTGGGTGTTCAAACAGGCTGGCAAGTTGAATGCCGAAAACAAGGAAAAGGGGTTGCATAGTGACGAAAACGAGGAGCCCCGGCCGCCGAACACAGGAGGACAGAAGAAATTTCCTCCCCAAGTGAAAACAGTGAACATGATATACGCAACCCATATTCCCAAGCGGGAACGGAAGCGTGCACTAAGGGACGTCTATGCGATGGAGCCAGTCGCCCCAAAGTTCAACCCATGGCCTTCTTGTCCGATCACTTTCGATCGCAGGGACCATCCTACCAGTATCCGTCATGGCGGTTCTACCGCATTGGTCCTTGACCCCCATCATTGATGGATTCCACCTCACACGAGTCCTTATGGACGGTGGCAGCAGCCCGAACCTGCTCTATCAGGATACAATGCGCAAAATGGGCATCGATCCCTCAAGGATCAAACCCACAAAAACCACCTTTAAAGGTGTCATACCAAGTGTAGAGGCCTGTTGCACGGGCTCAATCACACTGGAAGTGGTCTTTGGATCTCCGGACAACTTCCGAAGCGAGGAATTAATCTTCGATATCGTCCCCTTCCGCAGTGGCTATCACGCGCTGCTCAGACGAACCGCATTTGCCAGATTTAATGCGGTACCGCATTGTGCATACCTCAAGCTCAAAATGTCAGGACCTCGTGGGGTTATAACAGTTAATGGAAACTGTGACAGCCTGATTTTTGGCCCTTTCTTTTTCTTTTGTTTTTCCGAGGATTTTGCCTGAGTTTTTCTTTTTCGTGGCTTTGTGGTCTGGAAACTGAAGAAGATGACCTCTTCTTTGCTTCCAGGGTGGCTTGTCATTTCCAAATCCTTCCCTAGACCCATTCATTTCCATCCTAGCCCAAATCCCAATATTCTTTTTATTGGGAATATTCCTTTTCTATTAAAGGAATAACTCCAATTGCCCTAGGTTGTGAAGCAACCTATATTTTCCTCACTCCTAAAATTCCCAAGTAATTCTCATAAATTGTTTGGGTCATATATTGATCAAATATGGCAAAACTTTTCATTGCCATGTTCAAAAATAATTCCCCAATATTCCTTTTTCTATTCTACCCTGAATGGCACTTTGTGAAGGAAGTGTCATTTATATTTCTCGTATTGACTCCCAAACTTTTTGGGCATGTTTATATGTCCAAATAATTTCCCCATGCACAAGTTCAAATTTATTTGCTTAGCCAATCTTCATCAGTGATTTTTCAAAGTTTCTGTCAAACAGAAGGCTTTGTAAAGGAAGTACTAGCTAGTAGTACCCAAATGCGTTGAACTTTTTCACACTCCTTAATGTGCTCATATTAAACCCTTACACCCATTTTCAGCCCCATCCAATCATATATGTGAGCACAGGAGCAAATCTTTGTTTCTGGCATTATTTTCAGGTTGTGAAGCAAGTATATTTTATATTGCTTCAAAAATCCTGATAAATTACCACATCATTCTTATACCCATAACACATCTCTCCACCCAATTTGGCATCATTTCATTGATCCATTTGACCACCATAATTATTCCAAGTTTCTGGTCAGCAGAGATGTTTGTGAAGCAAGTGCTATTTTGGTTTGTCCATTTGGCATGAACTTTTTACAGAATTCTCATATGACCAAATGACTAAGCTTTGCCCAATTTTAGCTCAAGTGGACACTCCATGTGAGTGCACCATCATGATCTTCATTTCTGGACCAAGTATGCAGTTGTGAAGCAACTGCAGTAAAACTTGATCCTTTTACCCTCCCAACATCCAGGATGAATTTCCTTCGATAGTTAAACCTTCCAGATAAGCTAGTTACTGATTTACCTAGCTGTTTTAACCACAACAAGTTACAAACACCTTCTTACTGATTTACTTTTGGAGCTAGGTGCAAATCTCTTCTTTGTCCCTGAACCGATTTATTTCTTTAGTTGGACTAAGGTCACCAAGGTCCATCCACTAGACATGGTTGTCCCGGCCAAAACGTGGAGTTTGCTCCAGTTCGCGTGGTGATCACGCTGATGTCATGCAAATGGCGTGCTCTGGATTCTTCCCGGCCCTGTGCCCGTCGTCTCCCTCGTCGTCTCGACCTCAAACCTTGTCCTGGAGCTTCTCCGTGATGCGCTGAATCTCCCTACGTCGATGGATCGTCGTGTTTCTCCATGAATGCGCCGCTAGCGCCATGCCCATGCCGTGCCCCGCCTCTGTCCGCCATTAAAGCTTGGTCAGGAGCTCGCCCGTGAGCTCCAGAAGCCTCCCCTCGGCCTATATAAGGACCCCGAACCCCCTCCGCACCTCACCAGACTCTCCCCAAGCCTCCTCCATCACCAGAGTTGTCCAATCTTGCCATTTCTTCCTCGGACTACCGTGACCTCGCCGGAGTTCGTCTTGTTTCCGACGAGCTCAAGCATCCTCTCCTCCTCTATTGATGTCCACCGTCCTCCCCATGTCTCCATGAGCCGCCCCAACCCCTTTCCCCCTCGCCGGAGCCGTTGCTTCGCTGTCAACCTCCACCTCCCGAAGCTTCCTGTCCTCCTCATGGCGCCGCCCCTCCCCTCCGTCCCACTCCTCCCCGGCGCCCATTTCTCCTCTGAACGGGACCGCAGCGTCGCCCTGAAGCCGCCTGTTCCCGCGCTTTGGCTTGAGGTGGCCGGAGTGGCCCGTTCCAACGCCGGGGCCCGCCTTCTGTACCTCTCTGATCGCCGCTCATCACCATAGCTCCAGGCCTCCCCCGCGCCTCTTCTCTCCTGGAGCGGGTGCAGCGCAGCTCCGCGGTCTCGCCGGTGCCCTTGGCTCGGCCGTAGATGGCCGGAGCTGGCCGGGCCCCCTCGCCGCTCCTCCCCTGCCTCGGCCGTCCCCTGCCTCCTCTGTCCCGTGCAGGAGCAGGACGAGGAAGAAGAAGACAGAGGCCAGGCGGGCCCCTCTTCTCCTCGCGGGCCCCGTGTGGCAGCCTCAGCCCGTTGACCCGCCCTGTCCACGTGGAAAAGTGATCGGCCCCACACATGGGACCCGCACGCGTCAGCCCCACCACTGTTCTAACGGATAAGGTGAAAGCGCATTTCTCTGAGTACGTTTTCACTTTTTTTGTTCAGGCCGATGGTTGAAAGTATTTTCATTACAGATGGGTCCCTGAACTTCAACCGTCCATATCTTTTTATCCGTAACTCCGTTTGAGGTGAATCCAACGCTCACTTCTTTGTTTCATTGAGCCCGTTCTGTTGGTCATGTTTTCACTATGGTTTGACACTGTGAAAATGACCATTTTGCCCCTGCCCTCAATCAGCCCCCTCCGAGAGAGAACGATTTTCAGCAAATCTTTCCGCGGCCTCACCGCACTTCTCTCCGGTGCCTTCTTCATCCCCAGCCAAGCCACAATATCCACTTGCATGATATTCATGCAGTAGCCATGGTTTTCAACTTGAATATTTAATAAATTTTTGCTTGTTGAGAAGATGGTTATCGCTGTTCCGGGGATGTTCAGATTTGCATGTTCACTTTTGTGCTATGTTGTTTTGTACTCTGTGATCATGTTATACCTGCTAGTATTATCTTTCATATGTTTATGCTTGTTAGTAGTACATGTTGATGTTGAAGATGATCATGCTAGTCAATATGCGATGCTCAGTGGATATGAGTTATTGTTGGTATGGTGGAAAGTTATGTGATACACTCATGATGATGTTGATATCATGTTCATGTGTTATAGTTGGCATCATGTTATTTTATCATGGCTCAGCATATTTGCATTCAAGTTAACCGGATTAAATTGAACTTGAACAATTGTTGGCTGAGTCATGGTGCCGCTGAATCGATGCTGACCAGTGCAACCACGCTTACCGGTATGGGACGGTCCTAACTGGGTCTATTGTTGTGCCTCTCGCCGGTGCCTCCAACGAGGGAAGGTTATGGGCACGTGCTACCCTGATCAGGTAGGCGGAGCATAACCTTGTGTGCCCCTAGTTATTATTGATGGGTAACGTAGTAATTTCAAAGAAATTCCTACGCACACGCAAGGATCATGGTGATGCACAGCAACGAGAGGAGAGAGTGTTGTCCACAGACCCTCGTAGACCGAAAGCGGAAGCCTTAGAACAACGCGGTTGATGTAGTCGTACCTCTTCACAATCCCACCGATCCAAGTACCGAACGTACGGCACCTCCGAGTTCAGCACACGTTCAGCTCGATGACGATCCTTGGACTCCGATCCAGCAGGGTGTCGGGGATGAGTTCCGTCAGCACGACGGCGTGGTGATGGTGATAATGTTCTACCGTCGCAGGGCTTTGCCTAAGCACCGCTACGATATGACCGAGGTGGAATATGGTGGAGGGGGCACCGCACACGGCTAAGGAACGATCACGAAGATCAAGTTTTGTGTCATGGGGTGCCTCCCTGCCCCTGTATATAAAGGAGGGAGGGGGAGGTGCGGCCGGCCCCTAGGGGTGCGCCTGGAGGAGTCCTACTCCCACCGGGAGTAGGACTCCCCCCTCTTGCCTTGTTGGAGAAGGAAGGGGGAAGGGGGGAAAAGGAAAGCCCCCCCCCTTCCTTGTCCTATTCGGACTAGGGGGGAGGGGGCGCGCGGCCTGCCCTCCTCTTCTCCCTTAGGGCCCATGTAGGCCCATTAACCCCTGGGGGGGTTCCGGTAACCCCCCGGTACTCCGGTAAAATCCCGATTTCACCCGGAACGATTCCTATATCCAAATATAGGCTTCCAATATATCAATCTTTATGTCTCGACCATTTCAAGACTCCTCGTCATGTCCGTGATCACATCCGGGACTACGAACAACCTTCGGTACATCAAAAACTATAAACTCATAATATATCTGTCATCATAACGTTAAGCATGCGGACCCTTCGGGGTCGAGAACTATGTAGACATGACCTAGAACAGTTTCCGGTCAATAACCAATAGCGGAACCTGGATGCTCATATTGGCTCCTATATATTCTACGAAGATCTTTATCGGTCAAACCGCATAACAACATACGTTGTTCCCTTTGTCATCGGTATGTTACTTGCCTGAGATTAGATCGTCGGTATCTCAATACCTAGTTCAATCTCGTTACCGGCAAGTCTCTTTACTCATTACATAATGCATCATTTTGTAACTAACTCATTAGTTACATTGCTTGCAAGGCTTATAGTGATGTGCATTACCGAGAGGGCCCAGAGATACCTCTCCGACAATCGGAGTGTCAAAACCTAATCTCGAAATACGCCAACTCAACATGTACATTTGGAGACACCTGTAGAGCTCCTTTATAATCACCCAGTTACGTTGTGATGTTTGGTAGCACATAAAGTGTTCCTCCGGTAAACGGGAGTTGCATAATCTCATAGTTATAGGAACTTTGTATAAGTCATGAAGAAAGCAATAGCAACATACTAAATGATCAAGTGCTAAGCTAACGGAATGGGTCAGATCAATCACATCATTCTCCTGATGATGTGATCCCGTTAATCAAATGACAACACATGTCTATGGTTAGGAAACATAACCATCTTTGATTAATGAGCTAGTCAAGTAGAGGCAAACTAGTGACATTGAGTTTGTCTATGTATTCACACATGTATCATGTTTCCTGTTAATACAATTCTAGCATGAATAATATACATTTATCATGATATGAGGAAATAAACAGTAACTTTATTATTGCCTCTAGGGCATATTTCCTTCAGTCTCCCACTTGCACTAGAGTCAATAATCTAGATTACACAGTAATGATTCTAACACCCATGGAGTCTTGGTGCTGATCATGTTTTGCTCGTGGAAGAGGCTTAGTCAATGGGTCTGCAACATTCAGATCCGTATGTATCTTGCAAATCTCTATGTCTCCCACCTGGAGTTGGTCCCAGATGGAATTGAAGCGTCTCTTGATATGCTTGGTCCTCTTGTGAAATATGAATTCCTTTGCCAAGGCAATTGCACCAGTATTGTCACAGAAGATCTTCATTGGTCCCGATGCACTAGGTATGACACCTAGATCGGAAATGAACTCCTTCATCCAGACTCCTTCATTTGCAGCTTCCGAAGCAGCTATGTACTCCGCTTCGCATTTAGATCCCGCCACGACGCTTTGTTTAGAACTGCACCAACTGACAGCTCCACCGTTCAATATAAACACATATCCAGTTTGCAATTTAGAATCGTCCGGATCAGTGTCAAAGCTTGCATCGATGCAACCATTTACGACGAGCTCTTTGTCACCTCCATAAATGAGAAACATATCCTTAGTCCTTTTTAGGTATTTCAGGATGTTCTTGACCGCTGTCCAGTGATCCACTCCTGGATAACTTTGGTACCTCTTTGCTAAACTAATAGGAAGGCAAACATCAGGTCTGGTACACAACATTGCATACATGATAGAGCCTATGGCTTAAGCATAGGGAACATTTTTCATTTTCTCTCTATCTTCTGCCGTGGTCGGGCATTGCTACCTCTTGAGCACTGCGTTGGATTTCCCCAAAGAGGAGAGGATGATGCAGCAAAGTAGCGTAAGTATTTCCCTCAGTTTTTGAGAACCAAGGTATCAATCCAGTAGGAGACCACGCACAAGTCCCTCGTACCTACACAAAACGATAGCTACTCGCAACCAACGCGATTAGGGGTTGTCAATCCCTTCACGGTCACTTATGAGGGTGAGATCTGATAGAGATGATAAATAATATTTTTGGTATTTTTGATAGATAGATGCAAAGTAAAAAGTAAAAGGCAAAGTAAAAATAAAGCAAGTAAATAAAGTGATAGAGATTGATATGATGAGAATAGACCCAGGGGCCATAGGTTTCACTAGTGGCTTCTCTCAAGAGAATAGATATTCTACGATGGGTGAACAAATTATTGTTGAGCAATTGACAGAATTGAGCATAGTTATGAGTATATCTAGGCAATGATCATGTATATAGGCATCACATCCAAGACAAGTAGATCGAAACGATTCTGCATCTACTACTATTACTCCACTCATCGACCGCTATCCAGCATGCATCTAGAGTATTAAGTTAAAAACAGAGTAACACCTTAAGCAAGATGACATGATGTAGAGGGATAAATCATGCAATATGATAAAAAAAACATCTTGTTATCCTCGATGGCAACAACACAATACGTGCCTTGCAACCCTTTCTGTCACTAAAGTAAGGACACCGCAAGATTGTACCCAAAGCTAAACACTTCTCCCATTGCAAGAACTACCAATGTAGTTGGCCAAACCAAAAAGGATAATTCGAAGAGACTTGCAAAGATAACTCAATCATACATAAAAGAATTCAGAGAAGAATCAAATATTTTCCATAGATAATACTAGATCATAAACCCACAATTCATCGGTCTCAACAAACACACCGCAAAAAGAAGATTACATCGAATAGATCTCCACAAGAGAGGGGGAGAACATTGTATTAAGATCCAAAAAGAGAGAAGAAGCCATCTAGCTACTAGCTATGGACCCGAAGGTCTGAAGTAAACTACTCACACTTCATTGGAGGGGCTATGGTGTTGATGTAGAAGCCCTCCATGGTGGATGCCCCCTCCGGCAGAGCTCCGGTACAGGCCCCAAGATGGGATCTCGTGGATACAGAAGGTTGCGGTGGTGGAATTAGGTTTTTGGCTCCTGTTCTGATCGTTTGGGGATACGTAGGTATATATAGGAGGAAGGAGTACGTCGGTGGAGCGTCAGGGGGCCCATGAGGTAGGGGGCGCGCCCAGGGGGCGCGCCCTCCACCCTCGTGACCGCCTCTAGAACTTCTTGGGGTAGGGTCCAAGTCTCCTGGATCACGTTCGGTGAGAAAATCACGTTCCCGAAGGTTTTATTTTGTTTGGACTCTGTTTGATATTCCGTTTCTTTGAAACACTGAAATAGGCAAAAAACAGCAATTCTGGGCTGGGCCTCCGGTTAATAGGTTAGTCCCAAAAATAATATAAAAGTGGAAAATAAAGCCCAATATAGTCCAAAACAGTAGATAAAGTAGCATGGAGCAATCAAAAATTATAGATACGTTGGAGACGTATCAGGCATCCCCAAGCTTAATTCCTGCTTGTCCTCGAGTAGGTAAATGATAAAAAAGAATTTTTGACGCGGAGTGATACTTTGGCATAATTTCAATGTAAATCTTCTTAATTGTGATATGAATATTCAGATCTGAAAGATTCGAGACAAAAGTTCGTATTGACATAAAAATAATAATACTTCAAGCATACTAATCAAAGCAATCATGTCTTCTCAAAATAACATGGCCAAAGAAAGTTATCCCTACAAAATCATATAGTCTGGCTATGCTCCATCTTCCCCACACAAAATATTTAAATCATGCACAACCCCGATGACAAGCCAAGCAATTGTTTCATACTTATGACATTCTCAAAACTTTTTCAATCTTCATGCAATACATGAGCGTGAGCCATGGATATAGCACTTATAGGTGGAATAGAAGGGTGGTTGTGGAGAAGACAAAAGGAGGGAAGCTAGTCTCAACTAGGCGTATCAACGGGCTATGGAGGTGCCCATCAATAGATATCAATGTGAGTGAGTAGGGATTGCCATGCAACGGATGCACTGGAGCTATAAGTATATGAAAGCTCTACAAAAGAAACAAAGTGGGTGTGCATCCAACTTGCTTGCTCATGAAGACCTAGGGCATTTTGAGGAAGCCCATCATTGGAATATACAAGCCAAGTTCTATAATGAAAAATTCCCACTAGTATATGAAAGTGACAAAATGAGAGACTCTCTATCATGAAGATCTTGGTGCTACTTTGAAGCACAAGTGTGGCAAAAGGATAGTAGCATTGTCCCTTCTCTCTTTTTCTCTCATTTTTTTATTTGGGACTTGCTCTTTTTTTATGGCCTCTTTTTTTTATTTTATTTTTGTCCGGAGTCTCATCCCGACTTATGGGGGAATCATAGTCTCCATCATCCTTTCCTCACTTGGGACAATGCTCTAATAATGATGATCATCACACTTTTATTTTTCTTACAACTCAACAATTACAACTCGATACTTAGAACAAAGTATGACTCTATGAATGCCTCCGGCGGTGTACCGGGATATGCAATGAATCATGAGTGACATGTATGAAAGAATTATGAACGGTGGCTTTGCCACAAATACAATGTCAACTACATGATCATGCTAGCAATATGACAATGATGGAGTGTGTCATAATAAACGGAACGGTGGAAAGTTGCATGGCAATATTGTTGGAAATATGCCCTAGAGGCAATAATAAATTGGTTATTATTATTATATTTCCTTGTTCATGACAATCGTTTATTATCCATGCTATAATTGTATTGATAGGAAACTCAGATACATGTGTGGGTACATAGACAACACCATGTCCCTGGTAAGCCTCTAATTGACTAGCTCGTTGATCAATAGATGGTTATGGTTTCCTGACCATGGACATTGGATGTCGTTGATAAGGGAATCACATCATTAGGAGAATGATGTGATGGACAAGACCCAATCCTAAGCCTAGCACAAAGATCGTAGTTCGTATGCTAAAGCTTTTCTAATGTCAAGTATCATTTCCTTAGACCATGAGATTGCGCAACTCCCGGATACCGTAGGAATGCTTTGGGTGTACCAAATGTCACAACGTAACTGGATGGCTATAAAGGTGCACTACAGGTATCTCCGAAAGTGTCTGTTGGGTTGGCACGAATCGAGACTGGGATTTGTCACTCCGGTTGACGGAGAGGTATCTCTGGGCCCACTCGGTAGGACATCATCATAATGTGCACAATGTGACCAAGGGGTTGATCACGGGATGATGTGTTACGGAACGAGTAAAGATACTTGCCGGTAACGAGATTGAACAAGGTATCCGCATACCGACGATCGAATCTCGGGCAAGTACAATACCGCCAGACAAAGGGAATTGTATACGGGATTGATTGAGTCCTTGACATCGTGGTTCATCCGATGAGATCATCGTGGAACATGTGGGAGCCAACATGGGTATCCAGATCCCGCTGTTGGTTATTGACCGGAGAACGTCTCGGTCATGTCTGCATGGTTCCCGAACCCGTAGGGTCTACACACTTAAGGTTCGATGACGCTAGGGTTATAAAGGAACTTTGTATGTGGTTACCGAATGTTGTTCAGAGTCCCGGATGAGATCCCGGACATCACTAGGAGTTCCGGAATGGTCCGGAGGTAAAGATTTATATATGGGAAGTCATGTTTTGGTCACCGGAAAAGTTTCGGGTTTTTTCGGTAACGTACCGGGACCACCGGGAGGGTCCCGGGGGTCCACCAAGTGGGGCCACCAACCCCGGAGGGTTGCATGGGCCAAGTGTGGGAGGGTACCAGCCCCAGGTGGGCTGGTGCACCCCCCACAAGGGGCCCAAGGCGCAGGAAGAGTGGGAAGGGGGGCAAACCCTAGGGCAGATGGGCCTTAAGGCCCACCATGGGTGCGCCTCCCCCTTCTCCCCCTCTGGCCGCCACCCAGATGGCATCTGGGGCTGCCGCCACCCCTGGGGAGGGAACCCTAGAGGGGGCGCAGCCCCCTCCCCTCCCCCTATAAATAGTTGAGTTGTGGGGGCTGCCCAACACATGAGTTTCTTCTCCTGTTGGCGCAGCCCTACCTCTCTTTCTCCTCATATCTCGCGGTGCTTGGCGAAGCCCTGCAGGATTGCCATGCTCCTCCACCACCACCACGCCGTTGTGCTGCTGCTGGACGGAGTCTTCCTCAACCTCTCCCTCTCTCCTTGCTGGATCAAGGCGTGGGAGATGTCACCGGGCTGTACGTGTGTTGAACGCGGAGGTGCCGTTCGTTCGGCATTAGGATCTCCGGTGATTTAGATCATGACGAGTACAACTCCTTCAACCCCGTTCTCTTGAACGCTTCCGCTTATCGATCTACAAGGGTATGTAGATGCACTCTCCTTCCCCTCGTTGCTGGTTTCTCCATAGATAGATCTTGGTGACACGTAGGAAAATTTTGAATTTCTGCTACGTTCCCCTTCAGTGGCATCATGTGCTAGGTCTATTGCGTAGATTCTTTGCACGAGTAGAACACAAAGTAGTTGTGGGCGTTGATTTTGTTCAATATGCTTACGGTTACTAGTCCAATCTTGTTTCGACGGTATTGTGGGATGAAGCGGCCCGGACCGACCTTACACGTACTCTTACGTGAGACGGGTTCCACCGACTGACATGTACTTGGTGCATAAGGTGGCTAGCGGGTGCCAGTCTCTCCCACTTTAGTCGGAACGGATTCGATGAAAAGGGTCCTTATGAAGGGTAAATAGCAATTGGCATATCACGTTGTGGTTTTGCGTAGGTAAGAAACGTTCTTGCTAGAAACCCATAGCAACCACGTAAAACATGCAAACAACAATTAGAGGACGTCTAACTTGTTTTGCAGGGTATGCTATGTGATGTGATATGGCCAAGAAGAATGTGATGAATGATATGTAATGTATGAGATTGATCATGTTCTTGTAATAGGAATCACGACTTGCATGTCGATGAGTATGACAACCGGCAGGAGCCATAGGGGTTGTCTTAATTTATTGTATGACCTGCGTGTCATTGAACAACGCCATGTAATTACTTTACTTTATTGCTAACCGATAGCCATAGTAGTAGAAGTAATAGTTGGCGAGACAACTTCATGAAGACACGATGATGGAGATCATGATGATGGAGATCATGGTGTCATGCCGGTGACGATGATGATCATGGAGCCCCGAAGATGGAGATCAAAAGGAGCAAAATGATATTGGCCATATCATGTCACTATTTGATTGCATGTGATGTTTATCATGTTTATGCATCTTGTTTGCTTAGAACGACGGTAGTAAATAAGATGATCCCTTATTAAAATTTCAAGAAAGTGTTCCCCCTAACTGTGCACCGTTGCGAAAGTTCGTCGTTTCGAAGCACCACGTGATGATCGGGTGTGATAGATTCTTACGTTCACATACAACGGGTGTAAGCCATATTTACACACGCGAAACACTTAGGTTAACTTGACGAGCCTAGCATGTACAGACATGGCCTCGGAACACAAGAGACCGAAAGGTCGAGCATGAGTCGTATGGAGGATACGATCAACATGAAGATGTTTACCGATGATGACTAGTCCGTCTCACGTGATGATCGGACACGGCCTAGTTGACTCGGATCATGTAATCACTTAGATGACTAGAGGGATGTCTATCTCAGTGGGAGTTCATAAGATGAACTTAATTATCCTGAACATAGTCAAAAGATCTTTGCAAATTATGTCGTAAACTCGCGCTTTAGTTCCACTGTTTAGATATGTTCCTAGAGAAAATATAGTTGAAAGTTGACAGTAGCGATTATGCGGACAGTAGAAAGCTTATGTCCTTAATGCACCGCTCAGTGTGTTGAACCCCAAACGTCGTTTGTGGATGTTGCGAACATCGGACATACACGTTTTGATAACTACGTGATAGTTCAGTTAAACGGTTTAGAGTTGAGGCACCAAAGACGTTTTTTGAAATGTCGCGGAACATATGAGATGTTTCGAGGGCTGAAATTGGGATTTCAGGCTCATGCCCACGTCAAGAGGTATAAGACCTCCGACGATTTTCTTAGCCGGCAAACTAAGGGAGAAAAGCTCAATCGTTGAGCTTGTGCTCAGATTGTCTGAGTGCAACAATCACTTGAATCGAGTGGGAGTTGATCTTCCAGATGAGATAGTGATGTTTCTCCAAAGTCATTGCCACCGAGCTGCTAGAGCTTCGTGATGAACTATAACATATCAAGGATAGATATGATGATCCTTGAGGTATTCACGATGTTTGACACCGCAAAAGTAGAAATCAAGAAGGAGCATCAATTTTGATGGTTGGTGAAACCACTAGTTTCAAGAAGGGCAAGGGCAAGAAGGGATACTTCATGAACCGGCAAATCAGCTGCTGCTCTAGTGAAGAAACCCAAGGTTGAACCCAAACCTGAAACTAAGTGCTTCTATGATAAGGGAACAGTCACTAGAGCGGAATTACCCTAGATACTTGGTAGATGAGAAGGCTGGCAAGGTCGATAGAAGTATATTGGATATACATTATGTTAATCTGTACTTTACTAGTACTCCTAGTAGCACCAGGGTATTAAGATACCGGTTCGGTTGCTAAGTGTTAGTAACTCGAAATAAAAGGCTACGGAATAAACGGAGACTAGCTAAAAGTGAGTTGACGATATGTGTTGGAAGTGTTTCCAAGTTTGATGTGATCAAACATCGCACGCTCCCTCTACCATCAAGATTAGTATTAAACCTGAATAGTTGTCATTTGGTGTTTGTGTTGAGCATAGACATGATTGGATTATGTCTATCGCAATACGATTATTCATTTAAGGAGAATAATGGTTACTCTATTTATTTGAATAATACCTTCAATGGTCTTGCACCTAAAGGAATGGTTTATTGAATCTCGATCGTAGTGATACACATTTTCATGCCAAAAGATATAAGATAGTAATGATAGTACCACTTACTTGTGGCACTGCCATGTAAGTCATATTGGTATAAAACGCATGAAGAAGCTCCATGTTGATGGATCTTTGGACTCACTCGTTTTTGAAAAGTTTGAGACATGCGAACCACATCTATTGGTGTATACGCATGAAGAAACTCCATGTAGATGGATCGTTTGGACTCACTTGATTTTGAATCACTTGAGATATGCAAATCATACCACATGGGCAAGATGACGAAGCCTCGTTTTCAGTAAGATAGCAACTTGTTGGAAGTAACACATTTTGATGTGTGTAGTCCAATGAGTGCTGAGGCATGCAGTGAATATCGTTATGTTCTTACTTCACAGATGATTCGAGTAGATGTTGAATATATTTACTTGATCAAACACAAGTTTGAATTATTGAATGGTTCAAGTTATTTCAGAGTGAAGTTGAAGATCATTGTGACAAGAGGATAAAATGTCTATGATATGATCATAGAGATGAGTATCTGAGTTACAAGCTTTGGCACGCAATTAAGACATTGTGGAAATTGTTTCACAATTAATACCGCCTGGAACACCATAGTGTGATGGTGTGTCCGAACATCATAGTTGCACCCTATTGGATATGGTGCGTACCATGATGTCTCTTATCGAATTACCACTATCGTTCATGGGTTAGGCATTAGAGACAACCGCACTCACTTTAAATAGGGCACCACGTAATTCCGTTGAGACGACACCGTTTGAACTGTGGTTTGGAGAAACCTAAGTTGTCGTTTCTTAAAGGTTTGGGGCTGCGACGCTTATGTGAAAAAGTTTCAGGTTGATAATCTCGATCCCAAAGCGGATAAAATGCATCTTCATAGGACACCCAAAACAGTTTGGTATACCTCCTAATTCAGATCCGAAAGCAATAGGGATTGTTTCTTGAATCGGGTCCTTTCTCGAGGAAAGGTTTGTCTCGAGAATTGAGTGGGAGGATGGTGGAGACTTGATGAGGTTATTGAACCATCACTTCAACTAGTGTGTAGCAGGGCACAGGAAGTTGTTCCCATGACGCCTACACCAATTGAAGTAGAAACTTATGATAGTGATCATGAAGTTTCGGATCAAGTCACTACCGTACCTCGTAGGGTGACAAGGATGCGTACTACTTCAGAGTGGTACGCAATCCTGTCTTAGAGGTCATGTTGCTAGACAACAATGAACCTACGAGCTATGGAGAAGCGATGGTGGGCCCGGATTCCGACGAATGGCTCGAGGCCATAAAATCCGAGAAAGGATCCATGACTTTGGAAGAAATACTTGATGGTCGTAAGGCCATTGGGTACAGATGGATTTTAAAAGGAAGACAGACAGTGATGGTAAGAATCATCATTAAGAAAGCTCGACTTGTCGTTAAGATGTTTTCCGACAAGTTCAAGGAGTTGACTACGGTGAGGCTTTCTCACTCATAGCGATGCTAAGAGTCTGTTGGAATTGGATTAGCAGTTACTGCATTATTTATGAAATCTTGCATATAGGATGTCAAGACATTGTTTCTTGACAGTTTTCTTGAGGAAAGGTTGTATGTGATACAACCAGAAGGTCTTTGACAATCCTGAAAGATGCTAACAAATATGCAAAGCTCCGGCTATCCTTCTAAGGACTAGAGTAAGCATCTCGGAGTTGGAATGTACGCTTTGATGAGATGATCAAAGATTTTGGGTTTATACAAAGTTTGTGAGAAACTTGTATTTCCAAAGAAGTGAGTGGGAGCACTATGGAATTTCTGATGAGTATATGTTGTTGACATATTGTTGATCAGAAATGATGTAGAATTTCTAGAAAGCATATAGGGTTATTTGAAAAGTGTTTTTCAATGGAAAACCTGGATTAGGCTACTTGAACAATAAGCATCAAGATCTATAAGATAGATCAAAATGCTTAATAATACTTTCAAATGAGCACATACCTTGACATGATCTTGAAGGTGTTCAAGATGGATCAGTCAAAGAAGGAGTTCTTGCCTGAGTTGTAAGGTATGAAGTTAAGAGTTAAAGCTCGACCACGGCAGAAGAGAGACAAAGGACGAAGGCCGTCCCCTACGCTTCAGACGTAGGCTCTATAGTATGCTATGCTGTGTACCGCACCGGAAGTGAGCCTTGCCATGAGTCGGTCAAGGGGTACAAGAATGATCCAGGAACGGACCATTGGACAGCGGTCAAAATTATCCTTAGAAGAATAAGGAAATGTTTCTCGATTATGGAGGTGATAAAGAGTTCGGCGTAAAGGGTTACGTCGATGCAAGCTTTAACACCTATCCAAATGACTCTGAGTAGCAAACCGGATACGTATAGTGGAGCAACCATTTGGAATAGCTTCAAGTGGAACGTGGAAGCAGCATTTACAATATGACATAGAGAATTGCGAAGTGCATACGGATCTGAATACTGCAGACCCGTTGACTAAAACTTCTCTCACAAGGAAAACATGATCAAACCCCAGAACTCATTGAGTCTTAATCACATGGTGATGTGAACTAGTAAACTCTTTGGATGTTGGTCACATGGCGATGTGACCTATCAGTGTTAATCACCTAGCGATGTGAACTAGATTATTGACTCTAGTGCAAGTGGGAGACTGTTGGAAATATGCCCTAGAGGCAATAATAAATTGGTTATTATTATTATATTTCCTTGTTCATGATAATCGTTTATTATCCATGCTATAATTGTATTGATAGGAAACTCAGATACATGTGTGGGTACATAGACAACACCATGTCCCTGGTAAGCCTCTAATTGACTAGCTCGTTGATCAATAGATGGTTACGGTTTCCTGACCATGGACATTGGATGTCGTTGATAAGGGAATCACATCATTAGGAGAATGATGTGATGGACAAGACCCAATCCTACGCCTAGCACAAAGATCGTAGTTCGTATGCTAAAGCTTTTCTAATGTCAAGTATCATTTCCTTAGACCATGAGATTGTGCAACTCCCGGATACCGTAGGAATGCTTTGGGTGTACCAAATGTCACAACGTAACTGGGTGGCTATAAAGGTGCACTACAGGTATCTCCGAAAGTGTCTGTTGGGTTGGCACGAATTGAGACTGGGATTTGTCACTCCGGTTGACGGAGAGGTATCTCTGGGCCCACTCGGTAGGACATCATCATAATGTGCACAATGTGACCAAGGGGTTGATCACGGGATGATGTGTTACGGAATGAGTAAAGAGACTTGCCGGTAACGAGATTGAACAAGGTATCCGCATACCGACGATCGAATCTCGGGCAAGTACAATACCGCCAGACAAAGGGAATTGTATACGGGATTGATTGAGTCCTTGGCATCGTGGTTCATCCGATGAGATCATCGTGGAACATGTGGGAGCCAACATGGGTATCCAGATCCCATTGTTGGTTATTGACCGGAGAACGTCTCGGTCATGTCTGCATGGTTCCCGAACCCGTAGGGTCTACACACTTAAGGTTCGATGACGCTAGGGTTATAAAGGAAGTTTTTATGTGGTTACCAAATGTTGTTCGGAGTCCCGGATGAGATCCCGGACATCACGAGGAGTTCCAGAATGGTCCGGAGGTAAAGATTTATATATGGGAAGTCCTGTTTTGGTCACCGGAAAAGTTTCGGGTTTTTTCGGTAACGTACCGGGACCACCGGGAGGGTCCCGGGGGTCCACCAAGTGGGGCCACCAACCCCGGAGGGCTGCATGGGCCAAGTGTGGGAGGGGACCAGCCCCAGGTGGGCTGGTTCGCCCCCCACAAGGGGCCCAAGGCGCAGGAAGAGTGGGAAGGGGGGCAAACCCTAGGGCAGATGGGCCTTAAGGCCCACCGTGGGTGCGCCTCCCCCTTCTCCCCCTCTGGCCGCCACCCAGATGGCATTTGGGGCTGCCGCCACCCCTGGGGAGGGAACCCTAGAGGGGGCACAGCCCCCTCCCCCCCTATAAATAGTTGAGTTGTGGGGGCTGCCCAACACATGAGTTTCTTCTTGGCGCAGCCCTACCTCTCTTTCTCCTCATATCTCGCGGTGCTTGGCGAAGCCCTGCAGGATTGCCACGCTCCTCAACCACCACCACGCCGTTGTGCTGCTGCTGGACGGAGTCTTCCTCAACCTCTCCTTCTCTCCTTGCTGGATCAATGCGTGGGAGACATCACGGGGCTGTACGTGTGTTGAACGCGGAGGTGTCGTCCGTTCGGCATTAGGATCTCCGGTGATTTGGATCACAACGAGTACGACTCCTTCAACCCCGTTCTCTTGAACGCTTCCGCTTATTGATCTACAAGGGTATGTAGATGCACTCTCCTTCCCCTCGTTGCTGGTTTCTCCATAGATAGATCTTGGTGACACGTAGGAAAATTTTGAATTTCTACCACGTTCCCCTTCAAATATATCTCGGAATGGCTATGGAAATGCCATAATAGGTAGGTATGGTGGCTGTTTTGAGGAAGGTATATGGTGGCTGTATGATACCGGCAAAAAGTGTGTGGTATTAGAGAGGCTAGCAAAGGTGGAAGGATGGGAAAAAGTGCGTATAATCCATGGACTCAACATTAGTCATAAAGAACTCATATACTTGTTGCAAAAATCTAGAAGTTATCAAAGCAAAGTATTACGCGCATGCTCCTAGGGGGATAGATTGGTAGGAAAAGACCATCGCTCATCCCCGACCGCCACTCATAAAGAAGACAATCAATAAATAAATCATGCTCCAAGTTCATCACATAACGGTTCACCATACGTGCATGCTACGGGAATCACAAACTTCAACACAAGTATTCTTTGAATTCACAACTACTTAACTAGCATGACTCTAATATCACCATCTTCATATCTCAAAACAATTATCAAGCATCAAACTTATCTTAGTATTCAACGCACTCAAAAGAAAGTTTCACATATCTTGAACACCAAGTATATTAACATTAAGCGAATTACCATGCTATTAACGACTCTCAAAATAATCTAAGTGAAGCATGAGAGATCAATAGTTTCTTTAAAACAAATCAACCACCGTGCTCTAAAAGATATAAGTGAAGTACTAGAGCAAAAATTATCACGCTCAAAAGATATAAGTGAAGCACTATGAGCAAAACTATCAAGCTCAAAAGATATAAGTGAAGCACATAGAGTATTCTAACAAATTCCAATTCATATATGGCTCTCTCAAAATGTGTGTACAGCAAGTATGATTTTGGTAAACTAACAAGCAAAGACGCAAATAATACAAGATGCTCCAAGTAAAACACATATCATGTGGTGAATAAAAATATAGCTCTAAGTAAATTACCGATGGAAGTGGACGAAAGAGGGGATGCCTTCCGGGGCATCCCCAAGCTTTGACTTTTTGGTGTCCTTGGATTATCTTGGGGGTGCCATGGTCATCCCCAAGCTTAGGCTCTTGCCACTCCTTGTTCCATAATCCATCAAAAGAATTCACCCAAAACTTGAAAACTTCACAACACAAAACTCAAAAGAAATCTCGTGAGCTCCGTTAGAGAAAGAAAACAAAAGACTACTTCAAGGTAATGTAGTGAACTCATTCTTTATTTATATTGGTTTTAAACCTACTTCCAACTTATCTATGGATTATAAACTATTTTACTAGCCATAGATTCATCAAAATAAGCAAACAACACACGTAAAACAGAATCTGTCAAAAACAAAACAGTCTGTAGCAACCTGTAACTAACGCAAATTTATGGAACTCTAAAAATTCTACCAAAATAGGAAGTCCTGGAAAATTTGTTTATTGAACATCAGCAGAAAGAATCAACGCAAAATCACGTTCCTGTGATTTAACAAAATTATATTCGTGCGCACAAAGTTTCTGTTTTTCAGCAGAATCAAATCAACTATCATCGTAGGTTATCATATAGGTTCTACTTGGCACAAATACTAATTAAAACATAAAACCACATACAAACAGAAGGTAGATGGATTATCTATTCCTAAACATAAGCAAAACAAAAAAACACAAAATAAAATTGGGTTGCCTCCCAACAAGCGCTATCGTTTAACGCCCCTAGCTAGGCATAAAAGCAAGGATAGATCTAGGTATTGCCATCTTTGGCAGGCAATCTATAAGTGGCTATCATGATAGATTCATATGGTAATTTTATTTTCTTTCTAGGGAAGTGTTCAATGCCCTTCTTTAAGAGAAATTGGAATCAAATATTCCCTTCCTCCATATCAATAATTGCACCAATCGTTCTAAGAAAAGGTCTACCAAGAATAATAGTACATGAAGGATTGCAATTTGTATCAAGAACGATAAAATCTACAGGCAGATAATTCCTATTTGCAACAATAAGAACATCATTAATTCTTCCCATAGGCTTTTTAATAGTGGAATCCGCAAGATGCAAGTTTAGAGAGCAATCATCAAAATCACGGAAATCTAGCAAATCACATAAAGTTTTGGGAATATTAGAGACACTAGCACCCAAATCACACAAAGCATGAAACTCATAATCTTTAATTTTAATTTTAATAGTAGGTTGCCATTCATCATAGAGTTTTCTAGGGATAGAAACTTTCAACTCAAGTTTTTCTTCATAAGATTGCATCAAGGCATCAACAATATGTTCGGTAAAGGCCTTATTTTGACTATAAGCATGAGGAGAATCTAGCACGGATTGCAACAAGGAAATACAACCAATCAAAGAGCAATTTTCATAATTAAATTCCTTGAGATCCAAAATAGTGGGTTTAGCAACATCTAGGTTTTTATTTCTTTCAATCCCACTTTCATCAAATTCATCATCAAGATCTAGAAACTCCGAATTCTTAGAACGCCTTCTAGGTAAAGGAAGATCATATTCAGATTCATAAGGATTCATATTTCAAAACAAAGATTTAATGAGGGACACATCAATAACTTTTAGATCTTCATCTTGATTTTCATAGGAATTGGAAGAACACGCTTTAATAAAGGCATCTTTGGAAGCACGCATCCTAGCGGTTCTTTCTTTGCACTCATCAATGGAAATTCTCATGGCTTTGAGAGACTCATTGATATCATGCTTAGGAGGAATAGATCTAAGCTTTAAGGAATCAATTTCAAGAGAAATTCTATCAACGTTCCTAGCCAAATCATCAACTCTAAGCAATTTCTCTTCAAGCAAAGCATTAAAATTCTTTTGTGAATTCATAAACTCTTTAACACTACTCTCAAATTCAGAGAGCATCTTATTAAAATTTCAACAAGAGTTGTTGTAGGACTTTCCATAATTATTAGAAGGATTACTAGGATAAGGCCTAGGATTAAAATTCCCTCTATACGCGTTGTTTCCAAAACTATTCCTACCAACAAAATTCACATCCATAGATTCATTATTATTCTCAAGCAAGGTAGACAAATGCATATCATTGGGATCAAGAGGAGTATTTTTAGGAGCAAACATCTTCATAAGTTCATCCATCTTTTCACTCAAAACATTGATTTCTTCTATAGCATGCACTTTTTTACTAGAAGATCTTTCGGTGTGCCATTGAGAATAATTAGCCATAATATTATCAAGCAATTTGGTAGCATCTCCTAACGTAATTTCCATAAACGTGCCTCCCGCAGCCGAATCTAAAAGATTTCTAGAAGCAAAATTGAATCCGGCATAAAAATTTTGTATGATCATCCATAAATTCAAACCATGAGTAGGGCAATTGCGAAGCATCAATTTCATTCTTTCCCAAGATTGGGAAACATTCTCATGATCAAGTTGTTTAAAATTCATGATATCGTTCCTAAGAGTGATGATCTTAGCGGGAGGGAAATACTTAGAGATAAAAGCATCTTTGCACTTGTTCCAAGAATCAATACTATTTCTAGGCAAAGATGAAAACCAAACTTTAGCACGATCTCTAAGTGAAAACGGAAATAACTTCAATTTGACAATATTGTTATCCGTATCTTTCTTCTTTTGCATATCACACAAATCAACAAAATTGTTTAGATGAGTAGTGGCATATTCACTAGGAAGGTCGGCGAATTGATCTTTCATAACAAGATTCAACAAAGCGGTATTGATTTCACAAGACTCATCATTATTAAGAGGAGCAATCGGAGTACTAAGGAAATCATTATTATTGGTATTCGAGAAATCACACAATTTGGTATTATCTTGCGCCATGGCAACAAGTAATCCAACACACAAGCAAATAGAAAGGCAACAGGAAAAAGGCAAACGGAAAAGAGAGGAGGAGATTGGGAAAGAGAGTGCGAATAAAACGGCAAGGGTGAAGTGGGGGAGAGGAAAACGAGAGGAAAATGGCAAATAATGTAATGCGAGAGATAGGGATTGCGATGGGTACTTGGTATGGTTGACTTGCTTGCGTGAGCCTCCCCGGCAACGGCGCCAGAAATTCTTCTTGCTACCTCTTGAGCACTGCGTTGGATTTCCCCAAAGAGGAGAGGATGATGCAGCAGAGTAGCGTAAGTTTTTCCCTCGATTTTTGAGAACCAAGGTATCAATCCAGTAGGAGACCACGCACAAGTCCCTCGTACCTACACAAAACGATAGCTACTCGCAACCAACGTGATCAGGGGTTGTCAATCCCTTCACGGTCACTTACGAGGGTGAGATCTGATAGAGATGATAAATAATATTTTTGGTATTTTTGATAGATAGATGCAAAGTAAAAAGTAAAAGGCAAAGTAAAAATAAAGCAAGTAAATAAAGTGATATAGATTGATATGATGAGAATAGACCCTGGGGCCATAGGTTTCACTAGTGGCTTCTCTCAAGAGCATAGATATTCTACGGTGGGTGAACAAATTACTGTTGAGCAATTGACAGAATTGAGCATAGTTATGAGTATATCTAGGCAATGATCATGTATATAGGCATCACATCCAAGACAAGTAGATCGAAACGATTCTGCATCTACTACTATTACTCCACTCATCGACCGCTATCCAGCATGCATCTAGAGTATTAAGTTAAAAACAGAGTAACACCTTAAGCAAGATGACATGATGTAGAGGGATAAATTCGTGCAATATGATAAAAAAACCATCTTGTTATCCTCGATGGCAACAATACAATATGTGCCTTGCAACCCTTTCTGTCACTGGGTAAGGACACCGCAAGATTGAACCCAAAGCTAAACACTTCTCCCATTGCAAGAACTACCAATGTAGTTGGCCAAACCAAAAAGGATAATTCGAAGAGACTTGCAAAGATAACTCAATCATACATAAAAGAATTCAGAGAAGAATCAAATATTTTCCATAGATAATACTGGATCATAAACCCACAATTCATCGGTCTCAACAAACACACCGCAAAAAGAAGATTACATCGAATAGATCTCCACAAGAGAGGGGGAGAACATTGTATTGAGATCCAAAAAGAGAGAAGAAGCCATCTAGCTACTAGCTATGGACCCGAAGGTCTGAAGTAAACTACTCACACTTCATCGGAGGGGCTATGGTGTTGATGTAGAAGCCCTCCATGGTGGATGCCCCCTCCGGCAGAGCTCCGGTACAGGCCCCAAGATGGGATCTCGTGGATACAGAAGGTTGCAGTGGTGGAATTAGGTTTTTGGCTCCTATTCCGATCGTTTGGGGATACGTAGGTATATATAGGAGGAAGGAGTACGTGGGTGGAGCGTCAGGGGGCCCATGAGGTAGGGGGGCGCGCCCAGGGGGCGCGCCCTCCACCCTCGTGACCGCCTCTAGCACTTCTTGGAGTAGGGTCCAAGTCTCCTGGATCACGTTCGGTGATAAAATCACGTTCCCGAAGGTTTTATTCCGTTTGGACTCCGTTTGATATTCTGTTTCTTCGAAACACTGAAATAGGCAAAAACAACAATTCTGGGCTGGGCCTTCGGTTAATAGGTTAGTCCCAAAAATAATATAAAAGTGGAAAATAAAGCCCAATATAGTCCAAAACAGTAGATAAAGTAGCATGGAGCAATCAAAAATTATAGATACGTTGGAGACGTATCAGGCATTGAGTCTGACTCAACTTCACACCTTGTAATACAGGCAAGAACCCTTTCTTTGCCTGATCCATTTTGAACTTTTTCAAAACTTTATCAAGGTATGTGCTTTGTGAAAGTCCAATTAAGCGTCTTGATCTATCTCTATATATCTTGATGCCCAATATGTAAGCAGCTTCACCGAGGTCTTTCACTGAAAAACTTTTATTCAAGTATCCCTTTATGTTATCCAAAAATTCTATATCATTTCCAATTAACAATATGTCATCTACATATAATATCAGAAATGCTACAGAGCTCCCACTCACTTTCTTGTAAATACAGGCTTCTCCAAAAGTCTGTATAAAACCATATGCTTTAATCACAGTATCAAAGTGTTTATTCCAACTCCGAGATGCTTGCACCAGTCCATAAATGGATCGCTGGAGCTTGCATACTTTGTTAGCACCTTTTGGATCGATAAAACCTTCTGGTTGCATCATATACAACTCTTCTTCCAGAAATCCATTCAGGAATGCAGTTTTGACATCCATTTGCCAAATTTCATAATCATAAAATGCGGCAATTGCTAACATGATTCGGACAGACTTAAGCATCACTACGAGTGAGAAAGTCTCATCGTAGTCAACCCCTTGAACTTGTCGAAAACCTTTTGAAACAAGTCGAGCTTTGTAGACAGTTACATTACCATCAGCGTCAATCTTCTTCTTGAAGATCCATTTATTCTCGATGGCTTGCCGATCATCGGGCAAGTCAACCAAAGTCCATACTTTGTTCTCATACATGGATCCCATCTTAGATTTCATGGCTTCAAGCAATTTTGCGGAATCTGGGCTCATCATCGCTTCCTCATAGTCGTAGGTTTGCCATGGTCAAGTAACATGACTTCCAGAATAGGATTACCGTACCACTCTGGCGCGGATCTTACTCTGGTAGACCTACGAGGTTCAGTAGAAACTTGATCTGAAGTTTCATGATCAATATCATTAGCTTCCTCACTGATTGGTGTAGTTGTCACAGGAACCGGTTCTTGTGATGTACTACTTTCCAACAAGGAAGCAGGTACAGTTACCTCATAAAGTTCTACTTTCCTCCCACTCACTTCTCTCGAGAGAAACTCCTTCTCTAGAAAGGATCCAAATTTAGCAACGAAAATCTTGCCTTCAGATCTGTGATAGAAGGTGTACCCAATAATCTCTTTTGGGTATCCTATGAAGACACATTTCTTCGATTTGGGTTCGAGCTTATCTGGTTGAAGTTTCTTCACATAAGTATCGCAGCCCCAAACTTTCAGAAACGACAACTTTGGTTTCTTGCCAAACCACAGTTCATAAGGCGTCGTCTCAACGGATTTTGATGGTGTCCTATTTAACGTGAATGCAGCCGTCTCTAAAGCATAACCCCAAAACGATAGCGGTAAATCAGTAAGAGACATCATAGATCGCACCATATCTAGTAAAGTACAATTACAACATTCAGACACACCATCTCGTTGTGGTGTTCCGGGTGGCGTGAGTTGTGAAACTATTCCGCATTGTTTCAAATGTAGACCAAACTCGTGACTCAAATATTCTCCTCCACGATCAGATCATAGAAATTTTATTTTCTTGTTACGATGATTTTCCACTTCACTCTGAAATTCTTTGAACTTTTCAAATGTTTCAAACTTGTGTTTCATCAATTAGATATACCCATATCTGCTCAAATCATCTGTGAAGGTGAGAAAATAACGATATCCGCCGCGAGCTTCAATATTCATTGGACCACATACATCAGTATGTATGGTTTCCAATAAATCAGTTGCTCGCTCCATAGTTCCGAGAACGGCATTTTAGTCATCTTGCCCATGAGGCACGGTTCGCAAGTACCAAGTGATTCATAATCAAGGGATTCCAGAAGTCCATCAGTATGGAGTTTCTTCATGCGCTTTACACCGATATGACCTAAACGGCAGTGCCACAAATAAGTTGCACTATCATTATCAACTTTGCCTCTTTTGGCTTCAACATTATGAATATGTGTATCACTACTATCGAGGTTCAATAAAAATAGACCACTCTTCAAGGGTGCATGACCATAAAAGATATTACTCATATAAATAGAACAACCATTATTCTCTGATTTAAATGAATAACCGTCTTGAATCAAACAAGATCCAGATATAATGTTCATGCTCAACGCTGCACCAAATAACAATTATTTAGGTCTAAAACTAATCCCGATGGTAGATGTAGAGGTAGCATGCCGACCGCGATCACATCGACTTTGGAACCATTTCCCATGCGCATCATCACCTCGTTCTTAGCCAATCTTCGCTTAACCCGTAGTCCCTGTTTCGAGTTGTAAATATTAGCAACAGAACCAGTATCAAATACCCAGGTGCTACTGCGAGCATTAGTAAGGTACACATCAATAACATGTATATCACATATACCTTTGTTCACTTTGCCATCCTTCTTATCCGCCAAATACTTGGGGCAGTTCTGCTTCCAGTGTCCAGTCTGCTTGCAGTAGAAGCACTCAGTCTCAGGCTTAGGTCTAGACTTGGGTTTCTTGTCTTGAGCAGCAACTTGTTTGTTGTTCTTCTTGAAGTTCCCCTTCTTCTTCCCTTTGTCCTTTTTCTTGAAACTTGTGGTCTTATTGACCATCAACACTTGATGCTCCTTCTTGATTTCTACCTCCGCAGCCTTTAGCATTGCGAAGAGCTCGAGAATAGTCTTGTCCATCCCTTGCATATTATAGTTCATCACGAAGCTCTTGTAGCTTGGTGGCAGTGATTGAAGAATTATGTCAATGACACTATCATCAGGAAGATTAACTCCCAGTTGAATCAAGTGATTATTATACCCAGACATTTTGAGTATGTGTTCACTGACAGAACTATTCTCCTCCATCTTACAGCTATAGAACTTATTGGAGACTTCATATCTCTCAATCCGGGCATTTGCTTGAAATATTAACTTCAAATCCTGAAACATCTCATATGCTCCATGACGTTCAAAACGTCGTTGAAGGCCCGGTTCCAAGCCGTAAAGAATAGCACACTGAACTATCGAGTAGTCATCAGCTTTGCTCTGCCAGACGTTCTTAACATTGTCAGTTGCATCTGCAGCAGGCCTGGCACCCAGCGGTGCTTCCAGGACGTAATTCTTCTGTGCAGCAATGAGGATAATCCTCAAGTTATGGACCCAGTCCGTGTAGTTGCTACCATCATCTTTCAACTTAGCTTTCTCAAGGAACGCATTAAAATTCAACGGAACAACAGCACGAGCCATCTATCTACAACCAACATAGACAAGCAAAATACTATCAGGTACTAAGTTCATGATAAATTTAAGTTCAATTAATCATATTACTTAAGAACTCCCACTTAGACAGACATCTCTCTAGTCATCTAAGTGATCACGTGATCCAAATCAACTAAACCATGTCCGATCATCACGTGAGATGGAGTAGTTTCAATGGTGAACATCACTATGTTGATCATATGTACTATATGATTCACGTTCGACCTTTCGGTCTCCTTGTTCCGAGGCCATATCTGTATATGCTAGGCTCGTCAAGTTTAACCTGAGTATTCCGCGTGTGCAACTATTTTGCACCCGTTGTATTTGAACATAGAGCCTATCACACCCGATCATCACGTGGTGTCTCAGCACGAAGAACTTTCGCAACGGTGCATACTCAGGGAGAACACTCTTGATAATTTAGTGAGAGATCATCTTAAAATGCTACCGTCAATCAAAGCAAGATAAGATGCATAAAGGATAAACATCACATGCAATCAATATGAGTGATATGATATGGCCATCATCATCTTGTGCTTGTGATCTCCATCTCCGAAGCACCGTCATGATCACCATCGTCACCGGCGCGACACCTTGATATCCATCATAGCATCGTTGTTGTTTACGCCATCTATTGCTTCTACGACTATCGCTACCGCTTAGTGATAAACTAAAGCAATTACAGGGCCTTTGCATTTCATACAATAAAGCGACAACCATATGGCTCCTGCCAGTTGCCGATAACTTCGGTTACAAAACATGATCATCTCATACAATGAAATATAGCATCACGTCTTGACCATATCACATCACAACATGCCCCGCAAAAACAAGTTAGACGTCCTCTACTTTGTTGTTGCAAATTTTATGTGGCTGCTATGGGTTGAGCAAGAACCGTTCTTACCTACGCATTAAAACCACAATGATAGTTCGTCAAGTTAGTGCTGTTTTAACCTTCGCAACTAAAGTGAGAGAGACAGACACCCGCCAGTCACCTTTAAGCACGAGTGCTCGTAACGGTGAAACCAGTCTCGCGTAAGCATACGTGTAATGTCGGTCCGGGCCGCTTCATCTCACAATACCGCTGAACCAAAGTATGACATGCTGGTAAGCAGTATGACTTGTATCACCCACAACTCACTTGTGTTCTACTCGTGCATATGTCATCTACGCATAAAACCTGGCTCGGATGCCACTGATGGGTAACGTAGTAATTTCAAAAAAAATCCTACGCACACGCAAGGATCATAGTGATGCATAGCAATGAGAGGGGAGAGTGTTGTCCACGAACCCTCGTAGACCGAAAGCGGAAGCGTTAGAACAACGCGGTTGATGTAGTCGTACATCTTCACGATCCGACCGATCCAAGTATCAAACGTACGACACCTCCGAGTTCAGCACACGTTCAGCTCGATGACGATCCCCGGACTCTGATCTAGCAGGGTGTCGGGGATGAGTTCTATCAGCACGACAGTGTGGTGACGGTGATGATGTTCTACCGACGCAGGGCTTCGCCTAAGCACCGCTACGATATGACCGAGGTGGAATATGGTGGAGGGGGGCACCGCACACGGCTAAGGAACGATCACGAAGATCAACTTGTGTGTCATGGGGTGCCCCCTGCCCCCGTATATAAAGGAGGGAGGGGGAGGTGCGGCCGGCCCCTAGGGGTGCGCCTGGAGGAGTTCCACTCCCACCGGGAGTAGGACTCCCCCCTCTTGCCTTGTTGGAGAAGGAAGGGGGAAGGAGGAAAGAGGAAAGGGGGGCGCCGCCCCCCCTTCCTTGTCCTATTCGGACTAGGGGGAGGGGGCGGACGGCGTGCCCTGGCCGGCCCTCCTCTTCTCCCTTAGGGCCCATGTAGGGCCATTAACCCCCGGGAGGGTTCCGGTAACCCCCCGGTACTCCGGTAAAATCCTGATTTCACCCGAAACGATTTCGATATCCAAATATAGGCTTCCAATATATAAATCTTTATGTCTCGACCATTTCGAGACTCCTTTTCATGTCCATGATCACATCCGGGACTCCAAACAACCTTCAGTACATCAAAAACTATAAACTCATAATATATCTGTCATCGTAACGTTAAGCGTGCAGACCCTTCGGGTTCGAGAACTATGTAGACATGACCTAGAATAGTTTCCGGTCAATAACCAATAGCAGAACCTGGATGCTCATATTGGCTCCTATATATTCTACGAAGATCTTTATCGGTCAAACTGCATAACAACATACGTTGTTCCCTTTGTCATCGGTATGTTACTTGCCCGAGATTCGACCGTCGGTATCTCAATACCTAGTTCAATCTCGTTACCGACAAGTCTCTTTACTCGTTACGTAATGAGTCATTTCGTAACTAACTCATTAGTTACATTGCTTGCAAGGCTTATAGTGATGTGCATTACCGAGAGCGCCCGGAGATACCTCTCCGACAATCGGAGTGACAAAACCTAATCTCGAAATACGCCAACTCAACATGTACCTTTGGAGAAACCTGTAGAGCTCCTTTATAATCACCCAGTTACATTGTGATGTTTGGTAGCACACAAAGTGTTCCTCCGATAAACGGGAGTTGCATAATCTCATAGTTATAGGAACTTTGTATAAATCATGAAGAAAGCAATAGCAACATACCAAACGATCAAGTGCTAAGCTAACGGAATGGGTCAGGTCAATCACATCATTCTCCTAATGAAGTGATCCCATTAATCAAATGACAACACATGTCTATGGTTAGGAAACATAACCATCTTTGATTAATGAGCTAGTCAAGTAGAGGCAAACTAGTGACATTAAGTTTGTCTATGTATTCACACATGTATCATGTTTCCGGTTAATACAATTCTAGCATGAATAATAAACATTTATCATGATATGAGGAAATAAATAATAACTTTATTATTGCCTCTAGGGCATATTTCCTTCAATTATATCCGGAGGATCCCCATGTGGGATCGTTTATGTGTTGGGCCACGACGGTGGTCGTTGTGTCTGGAGGTAGGCACGGGGCCACCCATGACTTAGCTGAGTGAGGAGTGGGTCGGAGTGGCCGGGAGAGTGTCATGGTAGTAGATCGGTTTTTTCAGAATGTCGTTGGTCCACCCGAATGGGAGTGCGAGGCCATGGGTTCTGTAGTGTGGGTACAGTGTACTAACCTCTGTAGAGTGTATGTTAAATCTATCGATAGCCACACTAGTGGATAAGGGCCCAGGTCGAGAGAAGGTCACACCATGAGTCAACAGTAATAAGAATAATGTGCTTAATAACAATGAGATAAGTTGGTTGTGATCGCTGTAAGGATCACGGGCCATGTAGTGGTCGGGTTGTGATCGCCGTAAGGATCACAGGCCATTTAGTGGTCGGGTTGTGATCGCCGTAAGGATCACGGTTTGGGACCCAGTGTTGGTCGTGGTTGTGATCACCGTAAGGATCACGGTGGTATCGAGGATACCGAGTTGTTGTATATTCGTGATGTTGTACGAGAGTCGTGGGTAAAGATCAAGCTCCTTGTGGTTACTTAATGATCGCTACGGTATTGTGTATGCCAAGCTTGATTTGATCATGAGATGATCGTGTGATGTACGAGGTTTGTAAGTGATGCATAAGTTGGTTACGAGGTAGCTCGAGCAGTATAAGTGGTGCATATAGTGGTTTCATGTTGCATGCTAGTATTGTTGGATTAATATATTCATGTTGAGATAGTTGTATCATGTTTATGTTGGTCATGCCATGTTGCTATGATGATATCATGATAATTCCTGTTTAACCTGTAATTGCCATGTTGTTGTCTATCTTGAATGCTTCTGGTTTATTGTGAGCTTGCAAGTACATTCAATGTACTGACCTGGTGTGTCATGCCAGTTTGCAGGTCATGCCGGATTTGATTGCTTGCTTGTCGTGGTCTCCGTTCGTGCGAGCTAGGATAAGCATTCCAGCCAGAGTCCCTGCAGAGTGGAGTTCACCACCGTCTTCGTTGTTCCGCTGCTAGAGTTATTCCGCTGCTTCGAGTTGTTTCTGCTGCTTGCATAGAGCAACCGAGGATGGTGTAGTGTCGTCGTACCGATGTTGTTCATTGTAATATCAGAGACCTTGTATTCATATTCGTGTAATAATAAAGAGTTGGTTTGTTATATGCTAAGCAGTGCCGTATTCCAGAAGACTTCTCCTTGATCTCTGGGCTGGAATACGGGGCGTTCCGGTTTTCTCCGAGCCGGGGTGCCACAGGCTTGGTATCAAAGCAGGTCTAGCTGTAGGATTCCCTAGACCGCGCGAATGTTAGAAAGCGGTAGTATAGACCCCAGTTGGTTTGTTGCACTTGATTGCTGCATTTGTTTGTCGCATAGCATGCATATAGCCTTAGTTGTGATAACGATTTATGTGGTGAGTGTAGGTGGTATCGGTTCGGATCCACTACAGCTCAACCTTTGCATTTCTCTAGTTCCTTTTCTTTCGGTGTTTGGTGTCATTTCTGTCCCAGCAGAGTGATGCCAAGTGATCCCGACACTATTTGCAAAATGGTGCTCAGGTATCGCACCGATGTCTTTCTTTCAGTCCCATCTATCGTTTCGGTGATGGACATGCGTCTATCCCAGATCGTTCTTTTATTTTGTCATGTTGGCAACCCTTAATGATATTAGTTATCAAGAAAGGGCAATGTCAGCAGCCTCAGTTTTTTCCTGCTGTCCTATTTCTTGGACGAGTACGGATCTTTTTTCCGTCCGCTTGATAATAATGTGGTTGCGACCTTCGTGTCCCACTACATGATTACCAAGTACGTTCTCCTCTCCAAGCTAGTCCAGGTTGCTATCTGGCTAAGCTAGCACTTGGTGTAGCGTTGTTTACACCAATTCTTCCACACATTTATTCGTCCTCGTGCACGCCGCCACATCATATTAGACCGAAATACCAGAGTTTTCATGAGATTTGTGTGCTTAGGTGTGCATGCATATTATTGTGTGAGTAGTAGTAATATGTGATGATTGCTTGATTAATTATATTAGTAGAATGCTTGTGTGCTTTTGTTTTAGTCGTTTCTTTTGTTCTTTTCTTTGGGCCTTCAGTGTTACAAATTTTTCCCCTATTAAAGTTGCTCGTCAGCCGACACCGGACCCGAAGAGTCAGCAAGAACTGATTATATTTGGAAACTCAGCTAAACAGAATGGAATTATCAGCTGACTGCAGTGAAATTGGGAATATCTTGTCTGGATGCAAAAGAAATCCTGGATGGATCGTCAGTATCAAGTTTGCATTAGCGTGCACCCATCACAACAAAATGATTAAATCAGCAAGAAGATAAATTGTGTGCAAGGTTGACAGAATATTATCCAATGTATGACTCAGATATAAGTTTAATTTTTCGTTGAGGATGATTTTGGAACTCGATGTACCTGGAAGCAAGCAAAAATATGGCATATACTCAGGAAGAAGAATAGTCTTGCAAACCCCCATTTCATACAAGAAATCAACATCAAAAATATTAAGATGGTATGTATATGTGGAAATCGGTCCGCATATCACAATAAGAAGCTTCTGGTGTAAGCAACCCAATCTTCCCTCGCAAAATACCAGAGGAGTTTCCAAGGCAAGATTCATCTATCTTCCTCAGTACAATACGTGGATGATTCTCCGTGCAAGGTACTTTGTCTTCTTCAGTATGCAACCGCAAAAGCTTCCAGCATAAGGTACTGAGTCTTTCCCCAGCAAAATCTTTAAGGGGGTAAGCTTCTGAAGCATGATACCCAGTCTTCTTCAGCAAGCTGTCCGATGAAAGTTTCGAGCACAAGTCAGCAAATATTCCTCAGTAAGACATTGCTACAAGGTAGTACACTGTGAATTGACTTAACAGCATATGGCAGTAAATCCCAAGAATCAGATCCACAACATTTTGGTTAGAATCAAAATTCAGTCAGAATACATGTTTGTCTCGGAATTAGGTCCTCATATGTATGCAATGAGCATACCATCAAGATCTTACAAGTCACTCGGATGAGGATTTGACAACCACGTGAGGACGGTTAATAGAAGAAAGCCAGTATACACCATAGTGTGACAAAGGATTATGAGGATTGACGACACCAATGAGCTCAATACAAGTACCCGTGAACTAGAAAATGATCCTGATGAGCCCTTGTCCCCTTTTTCCTCCAATGACGGCACCACGCCTGTGATCTGAGCTGTTTCTAGCTATCCGGGTGGATGCCTATTTTTGTTTCTCTCTTCAACGACTGTCACGAGTCTGAGATGCTTTTCTGCCGTCTCGTACATCTGTTGAGTTTTTTTTCGTGACAGTAGCCCTATAGCTGCTTTTTGGCTATTTTAGGGAGCTATCACCTTCTTCTTATCGACCCGGTCTCATGCTCTGAGCTGCTTTCCGGCCGTCCTAAGCCGTGGTTGAGTTATTTCAGTAATGTCCCAGATCTGAGTTGTAAAGACCGTTCTGGTGGCTACTGATTTATTTGCCGATTTCTTGCAAGGGTTTCGGATGATCATTTCCCAACGATCGGAACTTGAGAGGTGTTGAACCTGCCATTTAATGGGTTACCCTGCCAGGAAAATGAGGATAAACTACAATTGCCAAAAAATTGCACTGACAGTACCAGTGGTCATACGAAGAAGCAATATGGCCCAGCTCTTTCAGCCAAGGATCTAGACCAAGAAAACAATAATGAAGGAGCAAGACCAGCGATGCAGGTATGAAAATTGTATACGACCCACATGGTGCAGATCCCCCGGACGGTCTAAATTCAGTATTGATCCACATGGATATGCCTACAACACGAGTAATCGGCATGAGGAATAATAGTCTGGAAGCCTGAGTCCTCACTTATATGAATCATCATGGATAGCCTGTCGTGAACAAAAAATTTCCGTCAGAACCACCGTTAGCCAAATCTGCAGATATTATCATACAGGCCAAACCCTTTATGCTGGCCGCAACAGGAGACAATCAAATATTTGGTACGGATCCGATACTCATGACAATGGAACCAGTTAAGATGATTTAGAAACTTTTGCGATGAGTCAGAATCTGTCAGGAAACGGTTATATTTTAACTCACTGTTTGGAACCCAAAGGACCTGCATTTAGTGGAGAAACCCAATGCAATGAGTCAGAGCTTGAGTTTTCATTAGAAAAAACTGATCATCATTACATGAAAGGTTGTCAGTGCCGGGTGGCACACCCAGCGGGAATCACTTTTGGATTTATGAGACGGACATATATTTCAGTCGTGATAATCAAATCACACTCAGCTAGTCAGCAGATCTAAAAAGAAATTGGAGCCTATATAAGCATGAACGGGCAAGGTAAGATCTATCAGAATGAGGATACAGTGAATTGAACCACCCTAGGGCTAGTCAGATAAAAATTTAATGGGAACAACAATAAAGGAAAAAGGATACCTGAGTTGGAAACGGTTTCCTTAAGTCAGAATATTCATACTTGTTCCCTGAGCAACCAAATCTCGAGGACGAGATTTCTTTAAGGGGGTAAGGTTTGTGACATCCTGATTTTTGTCCCTTTCTTTTTCTTTTGTTTTTCCGAGATTTTTGCTTGAGTTTTTCTTTTTCATGGCTTTGTGGTCTGGAAACTGAAGAAGATGACCTCTTCTTTGCTTCCAGAGTAGCTTGTCATTTCCAAATCCTTCCCTAGACCCAGTCATTTCCATCCTAGCCCAAATCCCAATATTCTTTTTATTGGGAATATTCCTTTTCTATTAAAGGAATAACTCCAATTTCCCTAGGTTGTGAAGCAACCTATATTTCCCTCACTCCTAAAATTCCCAAATAATTCTCATAAATTGTTTGGGTCATGTCTTGATCAAATATGGCAAAACTTTTCATTGCCATGTTAAAAAATAATTCCCCAATATTCCTTTTTCTATTCTGCCCTAAATGGCACTTTGTGAAGGAAGTGTCATTTATATTTCTCCTATTGACTCCCAACATTTTTGGGCATGTTTATATGTCCAAATAATTTCCCCATGCACAAGTTCAAATTTATTTGCCTAGACAATCTTCCTCAGTGATTTTTCAAAGTTTCTGTCAAACAGAAGGCTTTGTAAAGGAAGTACTAGCTAGGAGTACCCAAATGAGTTGAACTTTTGCACACTCCTTAATGTGCTCATATTAACCCCTTCCACCCATTTGCAGCCCATCTAATCATCTATGTGAGCACAGGAGCAAATCTTTGTTTCTGGCATTATTTTCAGGTTGTGAAGCAAGTATATTTTATATTGCTTCAAAAATCCTGATAAATTACCAGATCATTCTTATACCCATAAAACATCTCTGCACCCAATTTGGCATCATTTCATTGATCCATTTGACCACCATAATTATTCCAAGTTTCTGGTCAGCAGAGATGTTTGTGAAGCAAGTGCTATTTTGGTTTGTCCATTTGGCATGAGCTTTTTAAAGCATCATAATATGACCAAATGACTAAGCTTTGCCCAATTTTAGCTCAAGTAGACACTCCATGTGAGTGCACCATCATGATCTTCATTTCTGGACCAAGTATGCAGTTGTGAAGCAACTGCAGTAAAACTTGATCCTTTTACCCTCCCAACCTCCAGGATGAATGTCCTTCGATAGTTAAACCTCCCAGAGAAGTAGTTACTGATTTACCTAGCTGGTTTAACCACAGCAAGTTACAAACACCTTCTTACTGATTTACTTTTGGAGCTAAGTGCAAATCTCTTCTTTGCCCCTGGACCGATTTATTTCCTTAGTTGGACTAAGGGCACCAAGGTCCATCCACTAGACATGGTTGTCCCAGCCAAAACATGGAGTTTGCTCCAGTGCGCATGGTGATCACGCTGATGTCATGAAAATGGCGTGCTCTGGATTCTTCCCGGCCCTGTGCCAGTCGTCTCCCTCGTCGTCTCGACCTCAAACCTTGTCCTGGAGCTTCCCCGTGATGCCCTGCATCGCCCTGTGTCGATGGCTCGTCGTGGTTCACCATGAATGTGCCGCTAGCGCCATGCTTGTGCCGTGCCCCGCCTCTGTCCACCATTAAAGCTTGGTCGAGAGCTCGCCCGTGAGCTCCAGAAGCCTCCCCTCGGCCTATATAAGGACCCCGAACCCCCTCCGCACCTCACCAGACTCTCCCCAAGCCTCCTCGATCACCAGAGTTGTCCAATCTTGCCGTTTCTTCCTTCGACTACCCTGACCTCGCCGGAGTTCGTCTTGTTTCCGACGAGCTCAAGCCTCCTCTCCTCCTCTGGTGATGTCCATCGTCCTCCCCCATGTCTCCACGAGCCGCCCCAACCCCTTTCCCCCTTGCCAGAGCCGCTGCTTCACCGTCAACCTCTGCCTCCCGAAGCTTCCTGTCCTCCTCATGGCGCCACCCCTCCCCTCCGTTCCACTCCTCCCCGGTGCCCCTTTCTCCTCTGAACGGGACCGCAGCGTCGCCCTGAAGCCGCATGTTCCCGCGCTTTGGCTTGAGGTGGCCGTAGTGGCCCGTTTCCATCGCCGGCACCCGCCCTCTGTACCTCTCTGGTCGCCGCTCATCACCATCGCTCCAGGCCTCCCCCGTGCCTCTTCTCTCCTGGAGCGCGTGCGGTGCAGCTCTGCCGTCTCGCTGGTGCCCTTGGCTTAGCCAGAGATGGCCGGAGCTGGCCGGCCCCCCTCGCTGCTCCTTCCCTGCCTCGGTCATCCCCTCCCTCCTCTGTCCCATGCGGGAGCAGGACGAGGAAGAAGAAGACAGAGGCCAGGCAGGCCCCTCTTCTCCTCGCGGGCCCCGTGTGGCAGCCTCAGCCCGTTGACCCACCCTGCCCACATGGAAAAGTGACGGGCCCCACTCGTGGGACCCACACGCGTCAGCCCCGCCACTGTTCTAACGGATAAGGTGAAAGCGCATTTCTCTGAGTACGTTTTCACTTTTTCTGTTCAGGCCCCTGGTTAAAGTATTTTCATTATAGATGGGTCCCTGAACTTCAACCGTCCATATCTTTTTATCCGTAACTCCGTTTGAGGTGAATCCAACGCTCACTTCTTCGTTTCGTCGAGCCTGTTCTGTTGGTCATGTTCTCACTATGGTTTGACACTATGAAAATGACCATTTTTCCCCTGCCCTCAATCAGCCCCCTCTGAGAGAGAACGATTTTCGGCGAATCTTTCCGCGGCCTCACCGCACTTCTCCCCGGTGCCTTCTTCATCCCCAGGCAAGCCACAATACCCACTTGCATGATAGTCATGCAGTATCCATGGTTTTCAACTTGAATATTTAATAAATATTTGCTTGTTGAATAGATGGTTATCGTTGTTTCGGTGATGTTCAGATTTGCATGTTCACTTTTGTGCTATGTTGTTTTGTACTCTGTGATCATGTTATACCTGCTAGTATTATCTTTCATATGTTTATGCTTGTTAGTAGTACATGTTGATGTTGAAGATGATCATGCTAGTCAGTATGCGATGCTCAGTGGATATGAGTTATTGTTGGTATGGTGGAAAGTTATGTGATACACTCATGATGATGTTGATATCATGTTCATGTGTTATTGTTGGCATCATGTTATTTTATCATGGCTCGGCATATTTGCATTCAAGTTAACCGGATTAAACTAAACTTGAACAATTGTTGGCTGAGTCATGGTGCCGCTGAATCGATGCTGACCAGTGCAACCACGCTTACCGGTATGGGACAGTCCTAACTGGGTCTATTGTTGTGTCTCTCGCCGGTGCCTCCAATGAGGGAAGGTTATGGGCGCGTGCTACCCTGATCAGGTAGGCGGAGCATAACCTTGTGTGCCCGTAGTTATTATAGCCGGCTGATCCCCATGTGGGATCATTTATGTGTTGGGCCACGACGGTGGTAGTTGTGTCTGGAGGTAGGCACGGGGCCACCCATGACTTAGCTCAGCGAGGAGTGAGTCGGAGTGGCCGGGAGAGTGTCATGGCAGTAGATCGGTTTTGTCAAAACACCGTTGGTCCACCCGAATGGGAGTGCGAGGCCATGGGTTCTGTAGTGTGGGTACAGTGTACTAACCTCTGCAGAGTGTATATTAAATCTATCAATAGCCGCGCCCGCGGATAAGGGCCCAGGTCGAGAGAAGGTCACACCATGAGTCAACAGTAATAAGAATAATGTGCTTAATAACAATGAGATAAGTTGGTTGTGATCGCCATAAGGATCACGGGCCATGTAGTGGTCGGGTTGTGATCGCCGTAAGGATCATGGGCAATTTAGTGGTCGGGTTGTGATCGCCGTAAGGATCACGGTTTGGGACCCAGTGTTGGTCGTGGTTGTGATCACCATAAGGATCACGGTGGTATCAAGGATACCGAGTTGTTGTATATTCGTGATGTTGTACGAGAGTCGTGGGTAAAGATCAAGCTCCTTGTGGTTACTTAATGATCACTATGGTATTGTTTATGCCAAGCTTGATTTGATCCTGAGATGATTGTGTGATGTACGAGGTTGGTAAGTGATGCATAAGTTGGTTACGAGGTAGCCCGAGTAGTATAAGTGGTGCATATAGTGGTTTCATGTTGCATGCTAGTATTGTTGGATTAATATATTCATGTTGAGATAGTTGTATCATGTTTATGTTGCTCATGCCATGTTGCTATGATGATATCATGATAATTCCTGTTTAACCTGTAATTGTCATGCTGTTGTCTGTCTTGAATTCTTCTTGTTTATTGTGAGCTTGCAAGTACATTCAATGTACTGACATGGCGTGTCATGCCAGTTTGCAGGTCATGCCGGATTTGATTGCTTGCTTGTCGTGGTTTCCGTTCGTGTGAGCTAGGATAAGTGTTCCAGCCAGAGTCCCTGCAGAGTGGAGTTCACCACCGTCTTCGTTGTTCCGCTGCTAGAGTTATTCCGCTGCTTCGAGTTGTTTTTGCTACTTGCATAGAGCAACCGAGGATGGCGTAGTGTCGCTGTACCGATGTTGTTCATTGTAATATCGGAGACCTTGTATTCATATTCGTGTAATAATAAAGATCTGGTTTGTTCTTTGCTAAGCAGTGTCGTATTCCAGAAGACTTCTCCTCGATCTCTGGGCTGGAATACGGGGCGTTCCGGTTTTCCCTGAGCCGGGGTGCCACAGAAACACACTGCGCTCGCTCCGTACGGCGGAGCACACTGCAGCCCTCGCAACAGAAGTACAAAGCAGCCTTCTTAGGCAGACCGCCAATTCGGTGATAAAGCCCTTGGACACCGTCAAGCGAGTCCGGAGTACCCTACAACAGGATTGTCCGGCACGTCCAGAGCTCGCCTAGAAATTCGGCCTCCATCCTAGTCCCAGTCAAGCGGCGAAATTCGTGTCACGCGTACATAATTACGCACTCAAAATACCATGGGCATAGGCGGAGGCACGGCTACAACACGGTCCATAATGCGGCTCAACCGCCCCAGGACCCGTATATCTTCACACCTTTTCTTTTCAGGTCCCTATTTTCAGGAAGCCCTTTCCGATAGCCTGATTATCGGACCCATCACGGAAAGGAAACACCAAGGAGGCAAGAAGCTTTGACGTATAAGGGAATCCCCAGGTGGTCTCTGATAACGATCGTTATACCTGTTTTACATACCCACACGCAGCTTGCCCTTGACTAGGACATGTCAAATAGTCCTATTTTGCTTATCGCACTACTTGTATACATACGCTTTGACGTATTATTTAAATAACAATGGAAAATAATGTACATCGTTAGCTTATTATTACATTTCTTCATCTTTTTCCTTGACTGTTTATTTATTACAAATTGCACCTGTACATTCTGGTACGTTCAGTCCGCCAGAGGCTTCAGTGTACCCCATAACACGGCAAGAAAAGTCCAAACACTTTCGACAGTGCGGCACCCCGAACTTATAGCATTATATGCATCAGCTCCGAATCATGTCTTGGGTCAATAGTTGGGTTTGCCCGGCTCCCATGTTTTGGTGCCTTATGTTCCGCTATATCTGCTAAGGTAGCACAGGTAGAACTATTGTGATTGTGTCCTGGTTCTTCCGGATGAGCACCTGAGTAGAGAAAGCCGAAAACTGACTGTCATGATGCGGCTAGAGCTGGTCGCTTTTTGAGAGGTCTCAATCCTTAAAGATTTTTTCTGCTTCGGGTGAGGAATCGGCCTTGTCCGATTTAGGTGTGTATAGCGCCCCAAGTTCGGCCTTACGAATACTAGGGGCTTCGCCAAAATTTAAAATTGTAGACTTCTATGGCTAAGTGAGAGTGATAAAGCTGTATAGTCCGATTGCCTTGTTCGTCGCGCTAAACACCTCCTTAAGGACCACAAAAATTGGATAAAGAGTGTTTAGATTTATCCCAAACACCCCAGTACTAATTACATGGGGGCAGAAGCCGACGACTGGCCAACTCTCAGACTTTATAAACGGTCGCAAAGAAGGTAATATTTTAGATCAACAAGCGTTATATAGCACACATGAACTCGTTTTCATATTACATGATCACATGAGTACATTCATTCAAATATTACATCCTTAGCACATTCCTCCGCCACAAGGCGGGCACCCTTCAGGACACTGTCGTAATAATTTTCAGGGCGGCGATGCTCCCTGCTCTCCGGCGGCCCCTCCGTCACCAGCTTCTCGACATCCATCTTCTCCCAGTGCACTATCGCACGGGCCAAGGCCCTGCGCACACCTTCAATGCAGACTAGCCACTTAATGACTTCAAGCCGTGGACAGGCACTCACCAGCCGCTTTACAAGGCCGAAGTAGCTGCTGGGCAGGGGCTCGCCAGGCCACAGCCGGATGCTACCTCTTGAGCACTGCGTTGGATTTCCTCGAAGAGGAGAGGATGATGCAGTAAAGTAGCATAAGTATTTCCCTCAGTTTTTGAGAACCAAGGTATCAATCCAGTAGGAGACCACGCACAAGTCCCTCGTACCTATACAAAACGATAGCAACTCGCAACCAACGCTTAGGGGTTGTCAATCCCTTCACGGTCACTTACGAGAGTGAGATCTGATAGAGATAATATTTTTGGTATTTTTGATAGATAGATGCAAAGTAAAAAGTAAAGGCAAAGTAAAAACAAAGCAAGTAAATAAAGTGATATAGATTGATATGATGAGAATAGACCCGGGGGCCATAGGTTTCACTAGTGGCTTCTCTCGAGAGCATAAGTATTCTACGGTGGGTGGACAAATTACTGTTGAGCAATTGACAGAATTGAGCATAGTTATGAGTATATCTAGGCGATGATCATGTATATAGGCATCACGTCCAAAACAAGTAGATCGAAACGATTCTGCATCTACTACTATTACTCCACTCATCAACCGCTATCCAGCATGCATCTAGAGTATTAAGTAAAAATAGAGTAACGCCGTAAGCAAGATGACATGATGTAGAGGGATAAATTCATGCAATATGATAAAAAAACCATCTTGTTATCCTCGATGGCAACAATACAATACGTGCCTTGCAACTCTTTCTGCCACTGAGTAAGGACACCGCAAGATTGAACCCAAAGCTAAGCACTTCTCCCATTGCAAGAACTACCAATCTAGTTGGCCAAACCAAAAAGAATTCGAAGAGACTTGCAAAGATAACTCAACATACATAAAAGAATTCAGAGAAGAATCAAATATTTTCCATAGATAATACTGGATCATAAACCCACAATTCATCGGTCTCAACAAACACACCACAAAAAGAAGATTACATCAAATAGATCTCCACGAGAGAGGGGGAGAACATTGTATTGAGATCCAAAAAGAGAGAAGAAGCCATCTAGCTACTAGCTATGGACCCGAAGGTCTGAAGTAAACTACTCACACTTCATTGGAGGGGATATGGTGATGATATAGAAACCCTCCGTGGTGGATGCCCCCTCCAGCGGAGCTCCGGAACAGGCCCCAAGATGGGATCTCGTGGATACAGAAAGTTGCGGCGGTGGAATTAGGTTTTTGGCTCCTGTTCTGATCGTTCGGGGATACGTAGGTATATATAGGAGGAAGGAGTACGTCGGCGGAGCTCCGAGGGGCCCACGAGGTAGGAGGGCATGCCCAGGGGGGCGCGCCCTCCACCCTCGTGACCGCCTCTGGCGCTTCTTGGAGTAGGGTCCAAGTCTCCTGGGTCACGTTCGGTTGGAAAATCACGATCCCGAAGGTTTCATTCCGTTTGGACTCCGTTTGATATTCTGTTTCTTCGAAATACTGGAAAAGGCAAAAAACAACAATTCTGGGCTAGGCCTCTGGTTAATAGGTTAGTCCCAAAAGTAATATAAAAGTGAAAAATAAAGTCCAATATAGTCCAAAACAGTAGATAAAGTAGCATGGAGCAATCAAAAATTATAGATACGTTGGAGACGTATCACCGGACTATGAGGTCCTTCATGGCCAGTTCAGCCGCCTTATGCAGTTCGACCAGTTGCTTCAGCTGGTCGCTCAAGGGCATCGGATGTTCGGTCCCAGTATATTGAGACCAGAACAACTTCTCCGTCGAGCTCCCTTCTTCAGCCCAGTAGAACTCCGTGGCATCCGATATGCTGCGCGGCAGATGTGCGAACGCTCCTGGAGAGCTCCGAATTCGGGTAAGTAAAAGGAAAGTCTCCTTCACATGCTTGCTTTGCATAATGAATGCCTTACCCACCGCTATCTTCTTGACCGCCTGAATCTCCTGGAGGGCCTTTTGAGCTTCGGCCTTGGCATCTTGTGCGCTCTGGAAGGCCTTCGCAAGCTCAGACTCCTGTGTCTTAGAGTCACGCTCCAAGGACTCGTATTTCTTGATGAAATCCTGGAGCTCTTGCTGGACCTCGTCGGCTCGGGCCTCTTGCTTCTCGCGCTCGATGCGCTCCTTGGCCGCTTTGTCTTTGTCCTCGGACAACGCCTTCTTCAGGGCTGCCACTTTGGTCGTGGCCCCTATTAAAGTTCATAATGATTCTATGATCTAAAACCATTTTTTCTTTATCAATATACAGACGGGGTATCACATACCTTTGTTCTCTTCGAGCTGCCTCTTAGTGAGGCCGAGCTCTTCCTCGGACCGCTCCAGGTCCCGCTTCAGTCCTGAGACCTCCGCAGTACGAGTGGCAGCGGCCAGCAGCGACGCTTGCTTATTCACATAGACATATTCTGATTAGACTCCTGTGGACGTTATTTGATCCTCTGTTCGGCCTTTCTTTCCGAACACCAAACAGAGCATCAGGGGCTACTGTCTATATTGTGATATTTTCTCATAATTTGATTACTTACCTCAAAGCCTGTTAGGAGGCTGGCGCAGGCTTCGGTCAATCCGCTTTTGGTGGACCAAACCTTCTCTATCACCGCACTCATGATGGTGCGGTGCTCTTCGTCAATAGAAGCGCCGCGAAGCGCTTCCAGCAAGTTGTCCGATGCCTCTGGATGGACAGAGGTCATCGTCATAGACGGCTCGCCCCCCCTTAGTGAGCGGCTGCCTGCCTGAATCTGGAAGCACTGGAGGTTCCGGCATAGTATCCGGCTGGGGGCCAAACTTGTTGCGGCCCCCATCATCAGAATCCATGGGTGTCTTCCCCCCATGTGCCCGGCGTTGAGGATTTCGCCTTGGGGCGTCTCCAGAGTTGTCTCCCCCTGGTCCAGTATCCTCTGAGACAACACCTCGGTGTCGTCCGCGGGCCGGGGGGTGGTGGCCGTCGGGAGTGAATCGATGTTCATCGCCGACTGGCCCAAAGACCCATCCGAGGAGGATACGTCGATGTGGGCTTTGGACGGACTACACGATCATATTTAACATGATAAGAAGCAATAAAGCAAAACATTCCAGAAGTATTATAGTGTCCGGATACTTACGACTTCGCCAGGGGCTTGTCCCTGGGCAACCACTCCTGGTTGCTGTATGCGGCAGTTGTGGAGTGGTCCGGAGGGAGGGTCTTTCCCTTCTTGGACCCTTCGGCCTCCCCAGACGGGGCGGCCTTCCTTTTTCTTGTCCCTTGGGTTGGGGGAGAACTTTCCTCTTCCTCCTCCTTGTTTTCGTTGGAGGAGCGCGCCTCGGCGTCTTCGAATGACGAGTCCGATACAAACTTGCGCCGGAGACCTTTCCTGGTCCCCACGACCTTCTTCTTGGCCTTCTTCTCTGGTGATACGTCTCCAACGTATCTATAATTTATGAAGCATTCATGCTATTTTATTATCTGTTTTGAATGATTACGGGCTTTATTATACACTTTTATATTACTTTTGGGACTAACCTATTAACCGGAGGCCCAACCCATATTGCTGTTTTATTGCCTATTTCAGTGTTTCGAAGAAAAGGAATATCAAACGGAGTCCAAACGGAATGAAACCTTCGGGAGCATGATTTTTGGAACGAACATGATCCGGGAGACTCGGAGTACAAGCCAGGGAAGCTTCGAGGAGGCCAGGAGATAGGAGGGCGCGCCCACCCCCTGGGCGTGACCCCTGTCTCGTGGGCCCCTCATGGCTCCCCCGACCGACTTCTTTCGCCTATATATTCCCATATACCCTAAAACCATCGAATACGAAGATAGATCAGGAGTTCCGCCGCCGCACGCCTCTGTAGCCACCAAAAACCTCTCGGGAGCCCGTTACGGCACCCTGCCGGAGGGGGAACCCATCACCGGTGGCCATCTTCATCATCTCGGCGCTATCCATGACAAGGAGGGAGTAGTTCACCCTCGGGGCTGAGAGTATGTACCAGTAGCTATGTGTTTGCTCTCTTTCTCTCTCTCGTGTTCTCTCTATGGCACGATCTTGATGTATCGCGAGCTTTGCTATTATAGTTGGATCTAATGATGTTTCTCCCCCTCTACTCTCTTGTGATGAATTGAGTTTTCCCTTTGAAGTTGTCTTTTCGGATTGAGTCTTTAAGGATTTGAGAACACTTGATGTATGTCTTGCCGTGCTTATCTGTGGTGACAATGGGATATCACATGATCCACTTGATGTATGTTTTGGTGATCAACTTGCGGGTTTCGCCCATGAACCTATGCATAGGGGTTGGCACACGTTTTCGTCTTGACTCTCCGGTAGAACTTTGGGGCACTCTTTGAAGTACTTTGTGTTGGTTGAATAGATGAATCTGAGATTGTGTGATGCATATCGTATAATCATGCCCACGGATACTTGAGGTGACAATGGAGTATCTAGGTGACATTAGGGTTTTGGTTGATTTGTGTCTTAAGGTGTTATTCTAGTATGAACTCTATGATAGATGAACGGAAAGAATAACTTTGTGTTATTTTACTGCGGACTCTTGAATAGATAGAACAGAAAGGATAACTTTGAGGTGCTTTCGTACCCTACCATAATCTCTTCGTTTGTTCTCCGCTATTAGTGGCTTTGGAGTGACTCTTTGTTGCATGTTGATGGATTGTTATATGATCTATCTATGTTATTATTGTTGTGAGAACTTGCACTAGTGAAAGTATGAACCCTATGCCTTGTTTCCTACCATTGCAATACCGTTTGTGCTCACTTTTATCATTAGTTACCTTGCTGTTTTTATATTTTCAGATTACAAAAACCTATATCTACTATCCATATTGCACTTGTATCACCATCTCTTCGCCGAACTAGTGCACCTATACAATTTACCATTGTATTGGGTGTGTTGGGGACACAAGAGACTCTTTGTTATTTGGTTGCAGGGTTGTTTGAGAGAGACCATCTTCATCCAATGCCTCCCACGGATTGATAAACCTTAGGTCATCCACTTGAGGGAAATTTGCTACTGTCCTACAAACCTCTGCACTTGGAGGCCCAACAACGTCTACAAGAAGAAGGTTGTCTAGTAGACATCATCCGGCACCTCATAGGGCACCAGAAACAGCATCTCCGTTAAGAGAGTCGTTGTTGGATCTTCAGGCAGTGGAGCTGGACAATTGATCCGCTCCGTTGTCGCTACCCAGTCCTGTTAAATTGGCATGGAGGCTTAGATCCCTCCCACGAATACACTGGGGAAAGGAACATCCTGTGAGATATAAAGAGCTTACCGGATTGGCAGGGCGCTTTGCGCTGAGTCCGCGATCCTCAGTAATGGGAGGAGGTACCTCGGCGGCCTTGAACAACACCTTCCAGACGTCTTTGTGCATCGTGTAGAAGAGCTCTCGCAGCGTCTGGTGTTCGGCCGGGTCAAACTCCCACATATTGAATGCCCGTCTTTGGCACGAAAGGATCCGGCGGAAGAGCATGACCTGGACCACGTTGGCAAGCTTGATTTTCTTGCTTATCATATTTTTGACACAGGTCTGGAGTCCGGTCAGCTCCACCGACGAACCCCAGGCTAAGCCCTTCTCTTTCCAGGAGGTGAGCCGCATGGGGATGCCGGATCGAAATTCGGGGGCCGCCGCCCAATTGGCGTCATGCGGCTCGGTGATATAGAACCACCCCGATTGCCACCCCTTCACGGTCTCCACATAGGAGCCTTCAAGCCAGGTGACGTTGGGCATCTTGCCCACCATGGCGCCTCCGCACTCCGCTTGTTGGCCAACCACCACCTTCGGCTTCTCGTTGAAGGTCTTCAGCCGCAGGCCGAAGTGGGGCTTGATGCGGAGGAAGGCCTCGCACACGATGATAAACGCCGAGATGTTGAGGATGAAATTAGGGGCCAGATCATGGAAGTCCAGCCCGTAGTAGAACATAAGCCCGCAGACAAAATGGGTGGAGGAGGAATCCCAGTCCACGGACGAAGTGGGCAAGGAATACAACCCTCTCATGGGGTTATGGAGTAGGGACTATCTGCCCTGCGTCTGGAAGCCGGTGCGCAATGTTTGTGGCCAGGTATCCGGCTTCCCGGAGCTTCGTAATGTCCTCCTCCGTAACGGAGGAGACCATCCACTTGCCTCCCACTCCAGACATGTTTGGAATGGCTTTGTGGAGAAGGTGAGAACTTGGGCGCTAGAGCTCGAGCGTGCGAGAATGGATGGGCACGGGAAGAAGAAGGCGTGGTGAAAAAGAGGAATCCTTATCCCTTTATAAAGGCGTATAAAGGTGGTAGAAACTATGCGCCTCCCCACTTGCCCCGTAAAATCGCTTATTCCCCAAGCGCCACGATTGATGGCGCGGTTGGGTTACCCACACCCGTATTGATGAGAATCCCGTGATAAGGGGACACGATCTCTGCTTCGACAAGACGTGCCAAGGAAACCGCCTCGCGATATGTGCAGCAGCTGGTTGAGAAAAACGGTTTGAATAACGACCGGGCCGTGGCGAGATGTCACACTGTGAAAAGTTGTCAGCGGATTAGATTTGTGGAATATTGTACTCTCTACGGTGGTATGTGGAATTTGTTTGGCAGAGACGGACATGATCCTTGTGTTCAAAATCTTCTATGGAGTATTCGGAGAAGGAACCCGCCTTGCAACGCCGAAGACAATCTGCGCGCCAGATTCATCGTCATTGAAGCCTGGTTCAGGGGCTACTGAGGGAGTCCTGGATTAGGGGGTCCTCGGACAGCCGGACTATATACTTTGGCCGGACTGTTGGACTATGAAGATACAAGATTGAAGACTTCGTCCCGTGTCCGGGTGGGACTCTCCTTTGCGTGGAAGGCAAGCTTGGCAATTCGGATATGTAGATCTCCTTCTCTGTAACCGACTCTGTGTAACCCTAGCCCCCTCCGGTGTCTATATAAACCGGAGGGTTTAGTCCGTAGGACAACAACAACAATCATATCCATAGGCTAGCTTCTAGGGTTTAGCCTCTACGATCTCGTGGTATATCAACTCTTGTAATACTCATATCATCAAGATCAATCAAGCAGGAAGTAGGGTATTACCTCCATCGAGAGGGCCCGAACCTGGGTAAACATTGTGTCCCCCGTCTCCTGTTACCATTAGCCTTAGACGCACAGTTCGGGACCCCCTACCCGAGATCTGCCGATTTTGACACCGACACCAGGCGCGATTCTTCTGGGCTGGGGACAATAATAAGCAAAAATACCACATGGTCAGTTAGCCGGACATTTGCAAGTCGTGTGAGCAAGGGGGGCTCAGGATTATGTGCTCAATATTGCTCTTCTATCCCGTTGGCTCTAGCACATCACACAAGGGCAAGGTGGTCTCTAGCTCGACATCATCCGGAGCAAGTACCTGCATGGACAACCGCTTGCCTTCTGTCAGCGGTCTGGAGGCCCCCAATTATGGCAGTCTGTCATCCAGTTGCTCCCGGTTCTTTGCATTGGGACCTCCATCTCGATCGGCTCTGGGGCTGTGACTCTGTTTTGGTTTAACCGGTGGGCACGCTTCCCCGACCTCTTCTCCATCGCAGTTGACCCCCGGATTTCCGTCGAGAGTGCCCTTATTGACTTAGGGCGCCTCGCTTTCTGGGGGCCATTTGGGCCTCCGGATACTGCGGCTTGGCACAAAATTCTTGATTGCATTGCCCTACATGAGCCCGAGGTGGACTCCGCATCGGACCGTGTTCGGTGGCACCTAGAGCCATCGGGCTACTTCTCCACCAAGTCCCTTTATCAGGCCATTGCCCCCTCCACTGCCCCCTTCCTCTGATGGCGGTATGGTCCATTCCCCTGCCTCTGAAGATTAGGATCTTCATGTGGCAATGGATCCGTGGCCGGACCCCGTCCGGCGTGGAGGTCCATAAGCGCAATGGTCCGGGCAACAGACTTTGCCCGCTCTGTGGCGTTCTGGAAGACTCGAATCATGTTTTCTTCTCCTGTGTGTCCGTCCAATTTATTTGGAGTTGCTTTAGAGAGGTGGTTGGTTGCCATTGGTACCACACCAATTTCCCAGACATGTTCACTGAACTTCAGGCCTCCCCCCTGCGCACTCGCCACAATAGGGGGCTGGACATTGGGGTCCTCGCCTGGACACTCTGGACGATCCGTAATAGACTTGTGATTCAACGCATTCTGCTCCAACGTGCTACTGACACTCTCTTCAAACTTTCTGGTTACTTGCAGGTTTGGCGTCCGCTTAGCCGCCCCCAAGATCGTGATGCCATCTCTGCCTTCATCGCCGACCTTCGCTCGATGGCATTCCGCTTATCGCCGCCGCTTCCTCCACCGCCCCCCGAGCCGAATTAGGAGCTAGGCTAAGCTCCCCTCTTTGTGTTCTTCTTTTTTTTGGCTTGTTGAGTTGTGCCATCGGCAGAACCTCAGTACCTGTTGTCGTACTCTATTGTTCGTGTGTGTGTGTGTGTGTGTGTGTGTGTTGTGTGAACCTTTGTATCCTGTATGGCTCTGGTAGTTGGCTTTATCTATAAAGCGGGGGAAAAGCCTTTTTCGCTAAAATTTGGTTTATTTTTTAAGCACTTCCCTAAACACCTTGCATTGTATAAGGCCTAAAATCTTGCAAACCGGATAAATCTCCCCGTCTAAGTGGTTTTTCTCATTTGGTTTTTGATAAAGGGAGGATTTTATTAACTTAGATGGAGTATTAAGAGAATACAAACATAATAATCACATACCCGGCCTCTGCATAGTTAGTTTGCACATAAGCAACACGAACCCGCACGCACAAAACCACGCCGATAAATAGTAAAATCATGTAAGACCAAAACTAAGCGTAGGCGAAAAATAAAAATAAAAATCCAATGCGAACAAATCCTGGTAGACAAACTACAACAATGACCATATCCGCGTCAATCGTCTCATGACACCACACGGACGATGAGATTCTTCAACAACAATGCCTTCAGGAAGGGAGCAATGCTCAAGCATTGACCTCACCGGATCCAACCTCCCAAGGCCAGAATCTAGATTTTCACTTTGAAGAACCAGCCTAAGCATATCCGAGCAATTTCTTCAACAAGGTAACGACATTAAACATCGTCATTGTCAGGTATAACCAACATGTCTCTGACCTAGGTTTTCACCCAACCCCGAAAGTTGAGACTATGTGCTTGAGTAGCACTATCATCGATGCCACTTATGCATTGTCGTCACCACTTTTTCATGATCCCATCAGCTACGTGCATCGTGAAACGGCACTACTGCACAACCATTCCTCTGTGTCGAGGCATCGTATATAGGTTGCATCTCCCCGGCGAAGTAAGCCACCCAGTTTTCCTCATTTGGTAGCTGGTATTGAGTTGAGGATGACATCATCTGTGGTGTCACTGGCGGAGCTACATGCAACCCTGCAGGGGCCATGGCCCCCCAGGTTTGGTAAATTTTGTGAAGAAAATTTTTATATGTAAGTGCAGATTAGAAAAAATTACAACTTTTGCCCCCTTAGAATTGAACATTTTCTCTCTTGCCCCCCCAATCTTGTGTAGCTCCGCCACTGTGTGGTGTTGATGTTGCTGGGAAGGTATTTGATGAAATGATGCTATTGGCCGCACGTGCCCGGGATGTGGGTGTGCAGGGCGGTGAGTTCCAGGGAGCCCTATGAGGACGCCGCCGAGGAGCCCTGCAAAGGCGTGGGTGTGGAGCACGGCGAGGGTGTCGTCCACCTTCTGGAAGATGCTTTGATTTGAGAAGATGCACTTACACTCGACTTCTTGCAGAAGAGGATTGCGTCGTGGACGGCATTCTTCGTTGCTCACGTCCGCTCTTGCAGGCGAGGGTGGAGGAGAGGCTGCGGAGGTACGAGGAGCAGATGCTCGCCAAGGCGATGGAGGAGCGGCAGCTGCCGGACGAGGGGCACGGCAAGGACTAGGCACAGCTGTTGCCGGACTCGTGATTCTCTTTCATCCTCTTGCTCTGGCTCGCCTTCTCGTCCGTTTGGTGAGCGCTTTTAGCTACCTCTTTGATAGTAGTACTTATGTACGTGTATGGTATGAATTGCGTAACAAATCTTGGAGGCTGACGCCAAAATTCAGCTGTCCGTATTGCTTGTTACTAACCTCAGCAGAGGCCGGCCATTTCCTTCGTCTCCTCTGCGACTGGAAATGGCGCCTCTCGACGTGGACCCGCGCGACGCGCTCCACGCGGGCGCGACCCTGCTGTGCGCGTGCCTCGCCGGCGCCAGCGCCCCGGCCTTCCGGCACAACGGCACCAGGAACCGCGCCGCCCTCCGTGCGGCGGTCACGCCCTACCGTGCTTGCTCGTCGCGGTGGAACAACAGCGACGACCGAGGCGACAAGCGCGGCGCGACGGGCCACCGAGCCGTCGCCTTCTTCTTGCGTGGAGACGCCGGAGCAGCCGTCGGGCTCGCAGGGGAGGAGGCGGATGCCGCGGAAGATCTGGTTCGCGCTGACCAGCTGCGCGGGGGACGCGGCGCCTTCTCCTCGCACCAGGGACGACGAATTCAGTCGCTCGCCATCGCCGTGGTCCACCGCACGGAGAAGAGCTCCAGAAGCTGTCGCCGAGGTTCTGCACCGAGCCGCTCACCTCCATGAGCCGCGTGGGAGCGTGTGTCTGCGAGCTAGCTAGACGAGTTATAGGTGTGGTGTGCTGGGTACAGTCGCAGGTCTCCTCGGTACCCAGCACGCTCACCGCTATAGCGACGCCCTCAGGCGCGACCGATGGTGCCAGGCACGGCGCTATCTGGCATTCTCTCTGATAGCAACATTTCATCAAACACCTTCCATGCAACATCAACACCACAGATAATGTCATCACCAACTCAATACCAGCTATCAATGAGGAAAACCACTTAGAGGGGGAGACTTATCCGCTTTGCCAGATTTTAGGGGCCTAATAAGGGGGAAATATCCTCACTTAGTTCTGACCATTCTTTGAAAATGTTTCCAACAGAGTTTGAAAATATGAACTTTTTTTTGAAAAAATTGAAATACTGAGCGTTTTCAAAAAGGGTGAAAAATATATTTGAACCAAACCAATTTTGAAATGTTCAAACAATTTTTGAATATTTGTTTTTTTAAGTGAACAATTTTCAAAATTCTGAAAATCATTTTTGAAACGCAATAAAATTTGAAAATCCCAAAAAATTTCTGAAAAAGTGAATAATTTTGATCATTTTGTAAAACACGAGAAAAAATTGGAAATTCCCAAACATTTAAAAAAATGTTTTTATTCCAAATTCTGAATATTTCTTAACAATACGAACAAAATTAAAATTTTAGATTTTTTAATTGAAGGGATAAAATATGATTTTATAATACATGTTTTGAAGATTTGAACATTTTGAAATTCTAAATTTATAAAAATAGAAAGAAAGGAAAAAAATGATAATGAAAAAGAAACAGAAAAGAAAAAATAAGATAAAAAAGGAAAAAGTAATGAAAAAGCAAAGTAAACCATAAAAGAAATAGAAGAAAAAAAGAAAAGGAAAAATATATTCAAATATGGACCGGTGTGGAACCTTCTAGAAGGTAAAATCGGGATCAGTAAAACGCACAACGGGCCGGTCCATTTAATTGGTCTGTGCGTTTGCACGACAACTTGATACAATAAGCGTCATATAGGGTTTTCCGTAGACAAGGTGCTAACTATTGGAATCATTATGCCGAGCCCATTTAATATTTCAATTCTTTTGCAATAATTCGTAAGAGAAATTTCTAGAGGCCATGTGGCCCCTTTATGTGTGGCAAAGGGAAGACCAAAATTTTAGTCCCATGCTGGCTATGGAGGATGTGTTGGGACCAATAGATGTGGAATTATTAGACCTTCAAGGTTGACAGGCCTTGCAACCATACTAAACAAAAATATTGACACTATCATGATGGTCAAGGATATCTCTACGGGCCCTGCAGAAATGGGTCTTGGTTTGTACTCATCATATAACCTACTATTGGCAATAGTTGCTTTGAAAGGGTCAAAAGAGAAACCATGGGGAAGGGTGAGAGATAGAGTGTAGGGAAGGAAGAAGTGTGTGCGCGAGATACCGAGGGAATTTGAGCCTATGGAGAGAGAGGGAGAGAGAGAGAGAGAGAGAGAGAGAGAGAGAGAGAGAGGGAGAGCGTGTGCGACAAGGGGAGGTAGCTAGGGAGACGTATCAATTAGGGGAGAGAGTGTTTGTGTGTGAGAGAGAAAGAGATTGTGTGTGAGACAAAGAGAGACGACTATGAGGAGAGTGTGTGAGAGAGGGACACAGTGAGAGAGAAGGTACATGCCAGAGAGGGTGTATGGGGGTGTGAGAGGTACATATTGTGTGTGTGTGTGCGCGCGTGTGCATGAGAGAGAGGGAGGGAGGGAGAGAGAGAGAGAGAGAGAGAGAGAGAGAGAGAGAGAGAGGCGAGAGGGAGAAAGAGTGCACGAGAGCCCTGGAGGGTGTTTGTTTGGGCTTCGAGGCAACTTTCTAGCCTTAAAAGCCAGCAGCCCAACCAAACAACTAGCTTTTGTTCGGCTTTGGAGGGCTTTTTCACTGTTTTGACCCATTTGCTAAAGTTTAGCACGATTTGACCCGTGTTTGAAAGTTTTTTCGAATCTGACCCATTTCGAGACGCCATCAACCGTGGTGTCTTGCTTGCACCGAAGACGCCGTGAACCATGGCGTCTACCCTGGCCCACCGCCCTGGTCAACCCGTTTGGCCGTCCGACGTGGCAAATGAGTAAACGCCATGGTCCTTGGCGTCTACCCCTTGATAGCAATATTTAGTCATTTAACCGTACTAAAACTAACCGCTAATAGCGCGATCAGGAAAATAAATCAGAGGCAGCCAGCTCTATGCCTTGTGGGCCTTCGCCTGTCACATGACAACCATACTATTCCATGTGAATTAGTACAAGTATTGAAGTGCTGCACGCAGCCATGTAACGTGGTGCACGCCAATTACAAATCTTGCTAGCTTTGCATGCACGTATTTCTCTCTTTTGGTAATTATTTCTCTTAGATCAATGTGTCAAACTTTAATCTATTTGCACCACTGTATTCTAAACGATGAACTCTACAAATAGAGTCCAATATTGAATATATTTTCTCTTATGAATATTTTGCAATACGTGGGACCCGCACGTCATGTGAAGGGTCTCCTAACGTGAACCGAGTCTGAACTTTTTCTTGTATTTGGTTTTCTCACTCAAACCTCGTGATCTCACCAAAGCGAATTCATTAACACATAATTTTCATAGGGGCCCATATGTCATGGAGCACTGCCTTGTTAATATTCATATAGTACAGAAAAAGGAAAAGTATTCGTGCAACTACACGTCGGCTGCATTGGCACATGCAAAATTCATATATGAGGTTAACAAGGCAGTGCTCCAAACCTCACGGAGGGGTAGCTGTGCTACAAGATGTTTTTATTTTTTGAAATTCCTCGGAAGCATCCCAAACCTCACAGAGGGGTCGAGGCGGCGTCTACGAATTCTCTCGCGAAGAAGTGGACCCTTTGGAAGCTCCGTAGGCCTGTGTGGACCGTTCGCCGCCTCGCGTGACGAGCAGGCATTTCACTATTTGGCGCAACGTAGCACGCGGCCTTCATGCACGAGTCGTCTCGACGTCCACGTCCACGGTCCTATACTCTCCGAGGGCTTTCCAACGGATCCGGAATCGGCCCGACCGAAGCCCGTATGCTCGAGCCGCGGGGTCCCACCCGAGGCTATCTTCCATCCGGGGCCATGATCGCGTGCACGCAATCATCCCCAAACAAAGTTTTTCAAAAATTAAAATAGAAGAGTGAACTACGATTGATATTTAGGCTTGATAGTGAAACAATTTAGGGGAGTCCCGTATATCACTAAGGGAAATAAAGCGTCCAAGGTTTTGGCGCGAGTCTCGGTGCACAACATCGAAAGGGAGAGGGGGTTTGCTTATTCGCCAATCAACAAAACGGTGAATTGACATGTTGGAGTTAATAACTTCATTAACCCCGTATGATGATGATGATGATGATGATGCAATGCTTACGAGACGCCCTTATGTCATGGAGCACTGCCTTGTTAACCTCATATATGAATTTTGCATGTGCCAATGCAGCCGACATGTAGTTGCACCAATAGTTTTCCTTTTTTCTGTACTATATGAATATTAACAAGGCAGTGCTACATGACATATGGGCCCCTATGAAAATTATATGTGTTAATAATGAACTCGCTTTTGGTGAGATCATGATGTTTGAGTGAGAAAACCAAATACCAGAAAAAGTCCAGACTCGGTTCACGTTAGGAGACCCCTTTATATGACGTGCGGGTCCCGCGTATTGCAAAATATTCATAAGAGAAATTATATTCAATATTGGACTCTATTTGTAGAGTTCACCGTGTAGAATACAGTGGTGCAAATAGATTAAAGTTTGACACATTGATCTAAGAGAAATAATTACCAGAAGAGAGAAAGACGTGCATGCAAAGCTAGCAACATTTGTAATTGGCGTGCACCACGTTACATGGCTGCGTGCAGCACTTCAATACTTGTGCTAATTCGCATGGAATAGTATGGTTGCCATGTGACAGGCGAAGGCCCACAAGGCATAGAGCTGGCTGCCTCTTATTTATTTTCCTGATCGCGCTATTAGCGATTGGTTTTGGTACGGTCAAATGATTAAAAATTGATGCCCAGGCAACACATCTCCGAGGGTAGACGCCAAGGACCATGGCGTTTACCCTTTGCCACGTCGGACTATCAAACGGGCTGATCAGGGCGGCGGGCCATGGGCAGACGCCAGGGTTCGCGGCGTCTTCAGTGCAAGCAAAACGCCACGGTTAATGGCGTTTTAAAATGGGTCAGATTCGAAAAAACTTTTAAATACAGGTCAAATCGTGTTAAACTTCAGCAAATGGGTTAGAACAGTGAAAAGGCCCGCTTTGGACGCGCAGCCGCAACTCTTTTGCACGTGAAAGGGAAAGCTCCTCCCGGGCAGTTGCAGCTGCGTTCCACCGATCCCACGCCCTCCCTACCCCTGCCACTTTGCTATATTTATAGGTAAAATGCTATCCCATATACTCCCTCTATTTTTATATGCAAGGCCACTATGAAATATACATTTTGCATCTATACAAGGCCACCAACAGTAATCGAAGCAAAGTTAATGATATTTTCTTGTACTAACAACATGTTTAATACTTGCATGTATGCAACCATAATGACAGCCAGCTACTTTCTCCACTCAGTTTCTTTGCATGCATGCGGAGTATTAATGATCCTAGTAAATAAGAAAAAAAGTTGACTTGTAAAGCAAGCATTAAATTTTACATTGGTACCTGTAATCCGAGTTTGTGGCCTTGTATACAAAAATGGAGGGAGTATTCCCCAGCGGCCCCTTTTTTCCCAGCCTCAGCTATTAATCCCCCGCATGAAGGAGATGACATAGCGACATCGCCGCTAGGTTTCGTGCCACCAGGCCCCATTCCTGCCTCATCCGGCGCCAGTGACGGGGAATGCTGGTGTGCAACCAACCCTCAACCTCGAATCGTCCTTCGCCGGTAACGGGAAACACCGGCCACTCACCTCCGCCCACCCGCCCCTGGTGACATGAACACTGGTGCTCCGGCGACCCGCCGGTGCTCCGCCACCCCACATCCCTCCATCGCCAGCTCTACCCATCTTCCTTCGGCGCATCAAGCATTCACATCTATTATGGATGGATTCGGTGCTTTGATTTGTAGCACGGTGTTGTGTTTTCTTTTGTTCTCGTTCTTCCACAATTCTCTCTTTTTCCTATTCTTGGTCAATCTAGTGTGGAAGATTATGCTACTGTTCCTATGAATAAGATGTGATTAGGGGCAGATGTAGCTTCATGTTTGCTAGTTTGACTAAAAAAACTGAATCCTTTTGAGGCTGATGATCTGTTTGGTATGGGATTGAACAGGGCTAGTTTGGTTGGAGACCTGGCTAAAATTTACCTGGCCTGGAGCGTGCCTGAGACTAGCCTGGAGTATGTTTGGTTGCTATCCTGGGAATTCAACTACTAGCCTGGCCTGGAGCGTCTTGCATGGCCATTAGCCTGGTTGAATCACCAGGCGCGCGTGTTAGCCTGGCCCAGGCGCTGGGAATCGGTAGCCTGGGTCGTGCCTGGATGCTAATCTCACTTTCTCTTGCATGCAGTTCAGTGAGGCCACAGGCTAGTAGTTGTTTATTGGCTGATAATAGCAGGTCAGGGCTGTGGACACGTACCAAACAAGTCACATGCAGGCTAGCCTGACCAGGCAGTTTCTTTGGAGTTTTCAGGCGCACACCAGGCTCTAGTTTTACCTAGGCATGGAGCCCAGGCATCCAACCAAACTAGCATTGATACTTTACTTCTAATGATTAGTTACAAGAAAATGGTGACCTGCGACATGCTTTCCTCGATTTATTATGCTTGCAGAGTATAGCCTACAGAAAAATGGCCGCCGTCTTTTGGCCGCCTGACTGCTCGCGACGCTTGCGAGCACAAACGAGTTGTAGGAGGGAGGGCCGTAGTGGTTGGCGGCGGCTACTCCAGCTGCGTGGTCGCTGCCATCTTCTTTCCCGTCTCGGTCCCGGTTGCTAAGGGAAGCGGATCCTCTAACATCCTGAAGGGATGTCACGTAAGCTACAGTAATCGTGACATCCCTTCCTCACATTCATATGGTTAAGTCTAAGATGATTATAATTAATTTGCAAATTACAAATCTACTGTATATATTTACAAAAATAACATACAAACTAAATTATGATGCAATAAAATTATTTTTTGAATTTTTTTGTACATGATACAGTAAATCCGCATAGTGATTGCTACAGTATTTCACTGTAGCTCGTGACATCTCTTCTTCGTTTTACATGCACATGTCACTGTAGCTTGGTGACATTACTTCAGGATGTTAGAGGATCCACTTCCGTTGCTAAGGTCATAATCCTTTGGCTCGCCACCGCTTCTCTTTTATTTGGCCATAATCGAGCTCGGGAGGCAATGCCGCCAGTTGTGTCGGCTGCAACGGGAGCGGTTGGTGTTGAAATTTCCCTCTCACCAGTTCAGCGAGGGATAGTGGAAAATGAAAAGGTTTGTAAAAAACTTGAGATATGGCCTCCTCGTAATTTTTTTGGGGACCATGTAAAATGGTTGTTATTTTGTGGTAGGGGACGGGACGGGACGATATATGACATCTGCTAGGGTGGCTCTGACCGAGGTAAATGCAATCAACTAAACAGAGGCCTAGGTGCTAAATAAAGGGCGTGCGCGATCCTCGTTCCTGAACGGCCGATCGTGAACCGTTGGATGACCTCCTGGGCGCACAGGGGCCGACAAGCGGGGAGTCGATCGCACCAGCAGTTTTCCCCTGTACTCACTCTTCTTCTTCTTTTCTTTTTCTTTCGTGCGCGGTAAGAGTTTTTTTTCCTGTGTCCATCTCTCCAGTATCAAAATCCGTCTTCGTCGCGGTTAAAAAAAAAAAGCCTCTCGGTCGCCATGGGTTCGCCTCACCCTCACCCACGGGAGGTAGGGGAGACGGGGAGTGGAGGTTGTGGTCGAAAGGGAGCGGAGTGGTGCGGCTGCGGCCTGATGTTGGTGGTGGAGAGGAAGAGGGCGGCGAGGACGAGGCGGCAGATTTGCTCGCGGCGTCGGCACCTCGTGAACGTCGACGACCCGCCGGCGCTCTGGTACGACTCCATGGCGCACTGCCCCGAGTGTGCGGCGGCGGTCATGCGCGAGACGGCCGTCCACTGCTGCTGCGTTTGACAAGGCGGCGGTCCTCCGGGAGCAGGGTCCCCGAAGCCACCATGGCGTAGGCGGGCGGATCCAATTGAAGGAACACGGTGAGATTCGCCACAACTTGCAAGTCGCTGGGTTCAGTTTCGGCACTTTTTCAGATTTGACAAAAATAAAATCAAAAGCCACACTCCAGTGAGACTCTTCCATGATCACATCCCTACAGAGGAGTATGAAACAAACGTCTCCATATCATGCCCACAAAGTGAACAATTACTTAGTCCCTGCACTTGTCTTCGTTTTAGTTCTGCTGCACACGGCCGCAAGTTCTTCAGAGCCCTCCGTCCCAACACTCACTTGGGCATCTGAAAGTGTAGATTTTGTACAATTAGGCCTTGTTTGGCCTCAAGGGGAGATGTTCCCAGGGAAGAGTTGCCCTGGGTGGAATATTCTTAGCAAAACAGAATCCCCTTGGAAAATCCGCTTCACCATTTCGGAGGAGCAGGGGCTAATAGCTTCTTCTCGGGTCAACTGCTCATACTCTTTTTTGACAGGGTGAATTGCTCATACTCGTTGCAACCCTTTTTTTCCCCATCTTCTCAGTAGCCAATTTGTATTGTTAGTACCATGTCATGCTTTCCTACATCGTTCTTGTGTTCAATAGAAAACTCTTATTCCACTATTGACATGCAAAAGTGTTTAATGACTCACTCTAATTAGTTACACATGTGAAATATATGGGATATGGCCAACTATGATTAGCTGCATAATTTTTTCTACAGAAAGCTTAGTATGTATGCTGTGCACAAAAATATTTTGTCATCTTCAGTGAGGCATAAATGTTAAAAAGAGGCTAGGGGAATATGATTTGTTCAATGAATATGTGCATAATTTCTTTTTGGAAATGTATTGCACTTTACGTAGCAAATAATATAAATATTGATGGTGAATAAAATGGAACAAATATTTGGATAGAAACCAATGATTGAATGGTGGCAGAAGGTTCAGTATATGGTAGAAGATGTGCTATGCTGTTCCTACCTTGTGCATAGAAGTACTTCCGTAATTGTGTTTAATTTGTGAGCAAATACTACTCTTTTGATGCTGAAACTACCACAACAGGGGACGTTTCTGCCTTTCTGGCCTCATTTACCTGGGCATGAAGTTATGTTCTGGTGAAGAATGTCCATTATACATGGTATGCTGTTTGTATTCCTTACTTGTTTTCCCATATTGATTCTTGAAAGTGATACTGCGAAACCATACTATTGTTGTGTTGTGCTACTTGAACATTGTGCTGAAGCAGTTTTGATGCTTTGTATCCGTTAAATCAGGTATCCAAGCGGTCTTGTTCTCAAATAAGAGAAGGGTCTTCTCATGCTGGCCAATAAGTTAGGGAAAACATGCAAGGAACGAACGGTCATGGGGGATGTTCTTGGGGCTGGGATGAGAAGCTGTGATGGACATTGATATACTTCTTGCGGAGTTCGGAGAAGAGGATGAGCTGGATTTTAGTGAGGTATGCACCCTATAATCCTCTTCTAGTAGTTATTTACAGATGAGCTAGATTAAGTAATGTATGAGAAGCTTCCTGATAATGATGAGCTCATCATGCATACGGCAATGATAATATTACCATGTTAGGTATCTACACTACTTTTGAAATATTTAATTTTGTTAAAGATATTTAGTTATATTCTGTACCTGTACTGTATTGTATTGACTTCTTCTGTTGCATTTTGTGGTGCTGCAACCTGGCAATGCTGTGTTTTTTCTTCTTTTGGAAAAGGTTGCTACTGTCACCGCTGCTTGTTGAAGTTTATAGGTTGTGACCAATGACTTCACTGCTGCTTTGTTGAGTTTCTAGATTGTAATTTAAGACCATATATTGAATTCATCACGTATTTCATGCCTTGAAACATGCTGCTCCTGATATCACCAGAAGCTTGTGAAAGGATTTTCTCCTACTGTACAATGTTGTCCTTTTGCCTTGTACTCTGTACAGTAGTCATGTAGTAACGGGTGTCAATCAACTGAACTTCCACGAGCTGAATCGGCTTGCAAATCTGAATACTGCCACTAATAATTGAAAGAGATATTCTGACAGTTCGGTTCCACTCATCGTGCATGGATCTGTACATTTCACATGCAAGCACGGGGATCACTCTCCAACTTTCACCTCCTAAAGTATACCAGTTCCAACTAGCATCAGATGAAGTTTGAGGCTTATGGTTCATTATTCCATTGATAGGCAGCATTGCTGTAAGTTTATAATCAGCAGCACTGTCATAAGATAATCATCTGTACTAGGTTAAGTCAGGACTGGTTGTAACTTGAATCTTTGTAGCTATTGATAACTCTGTACAGTTCTTCTTAATGCAATGATACGCAGCTCTCGTGCGTATTCAATAAAGAAAAGAAAATGCCACCAGACTGCAGTACACTTGTTGGAAACATATGTCCAAGGTTTTTTTGGGCAGCAATAATGACTCAACTATTCATTCTAGTCACCTGTATTCATTTCCTACTAATGTTCCCATCTCTTCTTCAGGGGATTTGTGGAAAGTGAGGAGAGTACGTTCTTGAGCTCCTGGAGGACCAGACCATCCAAATCTGGAAGGTTTCTGTGATATGAAATACTTAATCCTTGCGGTGACGGTCATTTGTTTTTGTGAGCTTCTAACATAATGTGATTTGGCAGCTTTGAGACTTGGGAAGTATACTGTCGTTGAAACAAGCAACATCTTGACGTATTTCAGACTTGGGAAGTATAGAGTTTTTCTTGCAGTTTATGAAGTCTGCACTGCAAGAAGTAGAACTTTGACCCCTTATCAACGGAAGACTCTGGCAGTTACTCAGTTTCTACCAGTTTAGTTACTGAAACCTCTTTTGAAAGTTTTCTCTTGTAATTTCCTGTACCCTGACTGAATTTACATGACTTGCAGCACAGTTCACAGTTAATGATATGAAAAAGAGGAAGCAGCATTCCACACTAGTGTGACATTTTACAGGAAGAGCAAGGCGATTAGAGATCACAGAAAACATCCCACATCCTATCATGTAGTGTTTCTCTGTAACCAACCATGCACTAGGCCCCTACACTACACTAGACTAGGTAGATGGCTTGGCTGAAAGGAAATCACGCTCCGTCATCTTCCATATCTCGCTGAGGAGATAGCGCCAGAGCCTCCAGGCTGGCTGCTGCTTGGTCCTCCGTAGCTTGCCCAGAAGCCCGCGCCACCAACTGGTCTTGTGCTCCTTCCTTAGACTGCCCGCGTCCAGGGGCTCGACCTCAATTCGGGTGAAGGTGGTGAAGGCATCGTACAGGATCCATCTGAGCGGCCCGTAGAGCCGATGGTTGTCGATCACCGTCACGTGCATTTCGCCATTGTCGAAAACGTAGCCAAAACAAACCACCACGTGCGGCTCCGCCTCCTCGCCCGATCCTCCGCGGTAGACCCTCGATTCCCAGCCGTCCGCGTAGTAATCCTGTCCTGCGATGAACGAGCCAAGTAGCGGCCCCTTGGTGTGCATCGTGTACGCAATGCTGAATGCTGGCAACATCCCGGCAAAGTTGAACATCTTCTCCCAGCTCTTGACTTGAAGCGTACAGTGGGGCTCCCAGCCCGGCCGGTAGGACGCAGCCTTTGCTCCTCCGGTGATTCTCAGCACCTCCAGCACATTGCCTTCGTCTGCTCCATCGTCCTCCGTCCAGACGCCGCAACCTTTGCACAAGCCCAGCAAGTCCTCGGCGGTCTCAGCAGGGATGTGGTAAGCAAACGTGTCCACCCCATGCTGCCGCTCGAAGGCGAGCCGGTGCTGGGCATCTAGACACATCAAGCACGCCGCGATTGTGCAACTCCCTGCAAAAAGAAATGGTATCCACACAAGCCTTATTAGTTTTTTTTATATATCCAATCTAGCTAGCTGCACCTAGCGACCGCGATCAAGAAAATTCAGTCATACAGAACTTACCGTTATCTTGCATGAGTGGGCTGCCCATAATATCCAGCCAAGACCAAGCCAACATTGGCCGGTACTCTCGCGGTGAGCCTCTGGCCTCACGGAACCAATCCTTGAGCTCGTGCAGCCAGTAGCTTAGCCCCATTTGAATCACAATCTTCAATCGACCCATCACCCCTTCATATCTCCCTCGCGCAAGGAACAGCTCACTGGCCGCCTTCCTTCCTTGGATAATTATGTCGGCTGCAGTTAATTAAATACAACTCCAGAGTATCATACCCGCTGCTGCATGCAGAACAAATGCTACTACTACTCCTATATAGAGATCTAGAGCAACTTCATATATAGTAGCTCACCTGTTCTCCCGGCGGGGGGCAGGGGGCAGGCATTATAAGATGCCCGAAGAAGATCCTGGTGGGGCACTGCACAAAAATACACTATATATTTTCAGTCTACTTGATTCATTAAGATCGTTCGGGGGCACTAGCATAGCCCAACTCACACAAATGTGCATCATAAGTTTCAAACCTTACCTAAGGTGCCAACTGGAGGGGCGTGGTGTGTGGTGTCGGACGGCCGACGGGTTGCCGGTGCCGTGAGCCGCCGCTAGCCGGATGCATCGCCGCCGCCGCACAACCCAATCGACCCCGCCCGCTCGGAACACGGCACCCCTGCAGCCAGAATCACCCGCCCGAAATCTCTCCATGTAAAACTCCCAAATCTTCATACAACCACGCTTATGTTCAGAACATTCAATCAGAGGCAGTGGCAGGCTAAGAAACAATCACCGTCATCCCAGGATCTTACCGGGACGGCATCACCCGGGGTCGCCTCGGTCTCTCCCTCCTCGGAGATCGGCGCCGGCGCTTCCGCAGCGACGTGGTGGCGGCCGGAGGCGCTCCGCCGTCGGATCACCGCCCTCTGCGGTCGGAAGCGGCGACGCTCCTGTCGCACTGCACTCCCCTGGGCGCCGCTTCCAGGCGAGGAACTCCGTATAAGCTGAAATCGAATCGAAAAAACCAAAGAATTCACCAACAATGCACGGATCGTTAACAGAACAAGAACATAACAGCAAACGACGCTGAAAGAACGTTTCCAATGAACCAAGTTTAAGCGCGATTTTCTCTCGGACACCCAATTTCCCCCAAGAATCCAATCCGAATCACAAGGAACTCCTACAAGAACTCACGCAAGAAAGTTCGAGGGCCAACAACTCACCGTGGGGTTGTCGTTCGGCGACACGCGGCGCCGGCGGAGGGTAGCGCCATCCCCGTGTAGCTGCGGCACCGGCGAGCCCGTGGCGCCGGCGCATAGGCCGTCGACGTGCCCCGCGCTCGGCGACGTGCGGCGCCGGCGGAGGGTAGCGCCATCCCCGTGTAGCTGCGGCGCCGGAGAGCCCGTGGCGGCGGCGCATAGGCCGTCGACGTGCCCCGCGTTCGGCGAAGTGCGGCGCCGGCGGAGGGTAGCGCCACCCCCATGTAGATGCGGCGCCGGCGAGCCCGTGACGGCAGCGAAGAGGCCGTCCGCGTGTACCGCGCTCGGCGAAGTGCGGCGCCGGCGGAGGGTACCGTCCTCGCCGTCGCCGGCGTGGAGGTGCGTGGTGCAGCTACGCACTGGCCGCTCGTCGTACCCGTGTAACTGGTCCATCGAAATTGGACTCGGAGGGCTCAGTTG
>NC_041383.1:641415698-641438929 GCF_002162155.2 Triticum dicoccoides | reverse complement strand
AGAAGGCGATGGCAAGTGGAGGGCGGGGTTTTGGTTCGGCTTCGGCCGCCAAAGCAGAGTATTTGAAGCGGTGGAGAAGGAGAGTGCTCGCCCGTTGGCTCCCGCAGCCCACAGGTGCGGCCCAATAACCCTTTCGCCCGCCTCTGTTCTGTGCTTTTCCTGTAACTGCTCTTCTTGAAAAGAACTGCTCTTTTGTTTTTCAATTTGCAGAAAAAACACGAATTGATTTTTTTTCTGAATTTGACAAAAACATATCACGGATTCAAATTTATTTGTGAATTTTTAGAAAGTTTACGGATTTGAAAAAAAGTGCATGTATTTTTTTTAAAAAATTGATGGATTTGAATAATGTCCGTGAAGTTGAAAAAGTGCCAAAATTGAAATAATACTTGGGATTTTGAAAAGGTTTATGAATTCCAAAGAAAAATCAATCACAAAAAATGAATTCAAAAGAAAAATAACATAAAAACAAAAATAAATCCAGCCCGAGAAATCCAAAGGAGCCAACCCAAAAGGAAAAAATGTTGAGAACCTCCTAGAAGGCTCGCAAACAGGAGCAACTGGTTGACGAGCGCTCCTTCGGGAGCCTTTCAACTATCACCTGGTGGTGGGGTGAGAGTGCACCATTTGGTGCGCTCTCGGCCGCCACGTGTCGCTCTCCGGGCTCTCCCTCCGAATTTTGCTTTCTAATTTTCTGTACGCGTTTTGGCTTTTTAGACTGTCTTTTTCGGGTTTTTTGGATTATTGGTTTTTCACCGTTCTTTCTCGCTTTTGGACAATATTTTTGCGAGAAAACACATTTTTTTTAATTCCACAAGAGGCACGATTTTGCTTCCGCGAGAAGCACGGATTTACTTTCGCGACAGGCACGGCAGTGCCTCTTGGAAACGGAAAAAATGTTTTCTTTTTCCACCCTTCCGCAAGAGGCATGGTCGTGCCTCATGGAAACGGAAAGAAGAATGTGTTTTTTTTTCTTTTTTGAGAGGCACGGTTTTGCTTCTGCGATAGATACGGTTTTGCTTCCATGAGAGACACGACCATGCCTCTTGGAAACCAAAAAAAAATGGTTTCTCTCTTCTTTTTTGTGAGAGGTACGGTTTTGCTTCCGCGAGAGGCACGGCCGTGCCTATCAGAAACGGACGAAAACGTGTTTTCTCCTCTCTTTTTTCCTTCCATGAGAAGACGGTTTTTCTTCCGTGAGATTCATGGTCGTGCAGCCCGGAAACGAAAAAAAACGTGTTTTTTTCTTTCACTAGAAGCATGGTTTTTTCATGAAAAAAATGTTCGTCAAAACCTATCAACATGGGATCTTATTTTGAACATCTCGACGCAAGGAATCCAACGGTCAAATGGTTTGAGATTTGAACGCACGTTTTAAGAGATAAACATTTTGAATAAATGAATCTACGAAGAAAGAGAAAACTCCCCGATTGCGACTAATGGCGCACATGCAGCGCGCCCGTCGTCGTAACCTGCTAATTAGATCTGGCTGTAGAGAAAACTCCCCGATTGCGACTAATGTCGCACATGTAGCATGCCAGTTCACCAAACTTTCCCGCGCGCAAGACCCCCTCTTTGTCCGGCCCAAAAAACACGTTCGTCTATTTGTTCCTTCGCTCGATCCCAACCCAACTTCCTTCACGTGGTCAGGCGTCGCCAAGTCAGCCGTTGATTTGTCTTGCCGATCGGTCAACCATTTGACAATTGACTTTTTGAAAAATAGATCTGAAAAAGACTGTAAATTTGAAAACAGTTCATGAATCTGAAAAAGAGGACACAAATTTGAAAAGGTTCTCAAATTTTATATATTTTTTTACCAAATTTTAAAAAAACATCGATTTTAAAACTCATTGAATTTGAAAAAAAAGTTCATCGATTTGAAAAAAGTTCATTGAATTTGAATAAAAAGTCATTAATGCTGGAAAAAGTTCATCAAATGAGAAAAAGGTTCATCGAATTTGAAAAAAACCATGGATTTTTTTAAAAAAAGTTCATCAAAGCTGGAGAAAATTTCATTGGATTTTTAAAAAGTTCATTGTCTTTGTCAACATTTCATCAATTTGAAAAAAGTTTCATCAATTTTGAGAAAATATGTTTACCGATTTTGAAGAAAACCTTCACAAAGTTTAAGCATCTTCTTCGAAGCGGGAGAAAGAAAAAGGGAAAAGGAAAAACAATTAAAAATGAAAGGAAGAAGATTCGAGTAGCCACTTCCAGTCTAGTGCCATTGTGGTTACTGCAACTTAGAGCATCTCTAGCAGACCCCGTATAACGCCGACCCGCAGAATGCATTTATAGTTCACGGAAAAACGGCTTTGTAGGCCGGCGCGGGTGGCCGCAGAGACAGACCCCACAAAACGGACCCGTACAAAAGGATATTCATGAAATATGCTCTTTTACGGGTCGACTTTGCAGGTTCTGCTCTTGCGCCGTTGTCGTCTGCCCGCAAATCCGAAATTTGCACTTCAATTTGACACAAGATAATACATTTCTTTGCTTTTTCAACGACATTGGATACATAAGATATCACCACATCTTTGTTAGAATAGCAAGACCAAAGAAAACAAGAACCACAATTTTGCATTTTAGAAGATATCCAACTTCCATAACTGGTCCCACTAGTGGGACCAATATCTTCTCCATACATTCATTATTGATCTGATGATTCTTGATTTTGCATACTTCATTCTTCTTCTTTGGTTCCAAAGAAGTAGAGGCTACTTCTCCTCTACTTTCTTCTCTAACTGCACATGCAGACACATCATTAGCTTCGATTCTACTAAGGAGTGCACGAACATCTATTAAGTTTCTTTCTGTCAATAAATCAATTTATTCTCTTTCCCAAAACCAAAATGAGCATCCATCTTCCTACACACATGACGGTGTTCGAAATGAGATATCGCAATTGAACCAAAGAATACGGTGCCAAAGCCGAATGAAAACAACACATACCTCGTCGTTTTCGCATTTGAAGAACGCCCATTCAGGGTGCTTTGACGTGCCCGAAGTTAGCCGCAACACTGTACTCATGCAGTCGTCGCATCATATGAGCGGCATCGGCGAGCCGCAGAGCCGCTGCGCGAGCGTCAAGCTCGGTGGACGGCCGGCCGAATCCATGTTGGCAAACCATCAGCGGCGGCTACAGGATGAACCCGTACCTGCATGCGGCGATGGCGCTTTGCCAGGGCTACGCAGGGTACCCCGACCATTCCATCGCTTGGCGTAGCCACCGGCGGCCAGAAAAGCCAAATCCGGCCACCCACGATGAACGGCCACAGATCTGCAACTTTCCGGCCTGCCGACGCATGAGGAGGTGGCGGAAGGCAACCTCGGGCGTGTGGTGGCCTTTCGGCGTGATCCCGCCGGCTACTGTCGCCGGATTTGTGGGCGACGGCCCCATGGCGGGGCGAGGGGAGGTTGTAGGTGGGGAAAAGCGCGAGCTGAAATGTCCTCGCGACCAACCGCTCTCGCTATATATAGGGCGCCGACGGGCCGGGGGGAGGGGGGGTGGGAGAACCCGCGTATTAGCGGCTTGGGATCGAGATTTTGCCGCGCCAGTCAAAAATATTTATGGGCCGGACGGGTTTGCGGGGTCTCTTCGGGCGGGATTTTCTGTGCCGACCTGCATTTTGGTGGTTATTTTGCGGGTCAGGGCTTTTTACGGGTCTGCTAGAGATGCTCTTACGATGATACAGGACGTCACGGTTCGATTCACTTTATGTGTTTTCTTTTGCTGACTAATTTGAAGTTATCACCACAAGTATGATGCTGACAACACGTGCTAAGGCATAGCTCTACATTCATATCACAAATCCTACTTGATATGATCTTGCATGGATGGAGCCGATATATAAAGTACTTGTCCCCACTCCAGTTACCACGTACACTCGTGTCACCACCGTATGTCGCCACTCCAGTTACCACAATGATGATTAAGTGTTTCCCCGTGCAGACGGCAATAAGTACTAGGGTTCTCCAGTACTCCCTAGTGCAATTGTCACATCTCAGATTTTTTTTTCAAATCTGGTATGTTAAAACTTCCACGGGGAATTAACATTTTTCTAAGAAATACCAATGACAGCCTAGGGTTTGATAGTGGTTGACTTTGATTGTTTGATTGTTTGCCTAGAAGGGATAAAATCCCGATGCAGTTAGTTGAAACCCTAGCTAGCTCTGGTAGAAACCAAACCTTTTACAAATATTATTTGGGAATAAGGCTATCCCTAATAAGACCCAAGTAATATTCTATGACATCCCAGCCTCGACAGTGCACTAATCATACATGCAAACATGCACGATCTATGTCAGAGACTCACGGAAATATATCACAACACAACTCTAGACACAAATTCAAACATAAAGATTTAAATTACAAGCCAGGGCCACGAGGACCCGAATACATAAGTCAGCGAAAGCAACAATATCTGAGTACAGACATAAATAGACAAGTTGACCTTAAGAAGGCTAGCGAAACATCAATATCTAGATCGAAAAGGCATAGGCCTTCTTGCTGGGGCCTCCTAACTACTCCTGGTCACCGATCTCCTCGTAATAGTAGGCTCCATCGGGGTAGTAGTAGCCATCGGCGGGATCAGCTGGCTCTGGGGTTCCATCATCTGATCGCAGCAACCGGGTAGAGGTGAAAAAGGTAGCAAAGCAACCGTGAGTACTCATCCAAAGTACTCGCAAGACGTACATCAGATCTACGATATGTATGCATTAGTATCAAGGGAAGGGTTTGTCTGAGGAATATACTGCAGAAATGCCAGAATAGAAGGGAAGACCTAGCCTAACCAAGACTAGCCTCATGAAGTGTCTTGCGCAACAGAAGAGAGTAGAGTAACATATCATATAGTAACAAGTAAAGAATAGCAACACCCAGAGATCCTTCCTCGTCTACCCCACGAGGAAGCAATCCCAGAGCCATCATATAAGTTCAGTGCAACAAGTATCCAGTTCTAGTTGTAGTAGATTGGGATGCAACTCCGAGCGTCCGTTACTGTGGACATGGCTATTCAGATAGATTACTTCCCTGTAGGAGTGCACCAACTTACCCGTCATGCTGGATTAACTTTGGCTGGACACACTTTTCCTGGTCATGACCGGTCTCGGCTGGTCGACATGCCGTAGTCCTACCTAGGCTCAACAGAGAGGTTAGCACGTCGGTCTACATCCTAAGTGCGAAGGGGTCATTGTCCAATCGTCCTAATTAAGTACTCCTGAGCATTGTGTGACTGGCCGGGGACCAAACCACCTCCTTATACAAGCACATGTGGTTACCGTCCACCCCAACAATCAGCCCACATCTTTGAACTTTGACATCTGAAGAGCTTTTGGGAGAATCGTATGACGCCGAGTGCCCATAACTTATGCCCCGTGGTGGTTAGTGCGAAAAGGCCAGAGGCCTACTGAGATCATATAGCCAAATCTGTTAGTGTGTTGGGAGCTTGCGGTGACAATAAATGCTCCTGTCATCCTGTATCACGGTCTTATGACAAGGTCTAGGCCCATCCTTCTCCTGGGGTGGTATCTGCCTGCCCGGTTGTGGTGCGTCAATAACTCTCGCGGGTACCATTGGGCCGACCCGACTTATAAATAGATTCTCGGGAACTGAGGTCCAACTCTACCGGGGTGGTACCACGTGTCCCTTTAGCCCCACAGTAACAGTTAACGGGGAAAAGTTAAAGTAGTTGTGGGTCCATACCATCAAGGTGAACTCAAAGGAATCACACTCGGTAGGGTGAACTTGGAGGAATCGCCCTCAATGGGTTCACACTTGAGGTGTTTCACGACAGAGTCATCATCAGAAGTGGTGAGTGTGCGAGGAAATCACCCTCGGTAAACCACACCTAATGTGCTACACTATAGAGATACCATCGGTAGTGGAATACGAAGCATCACCCTCGCACTCGATAGTAGCTCTGCAGAGTCATACACCTATAAGGGGGGGGGGGCTTTCACTAGTAGAAAATGGGCCATTTGTCTCGGTTCTAGAGGCCCATTAGCCTCGGTTCTGGAACAGTGACTAAAGGGTCGGGACTAAAGCCCAGAACCTTTAGTCCCGGTTCGCTTACGAACCGGGACAGAAAGGGCTCCACGTGGCCGCTGCGGGGCGGCCAGGTAGGAGCACCCTTAGTCCCGGTTGGTAACACCAACCGAGACCAAAAGGCATCCACGCATCAGCAGCTAGCAGGAGCAGGGGTTTTTGTTGGTTAGGGGTTTTTGGAGGGTAATTTAGGGGTTTCATATATTGTGTTAGCTAGCTAATAGAGAGAAGTGACCTCTCTTATCTCCGTGCTTGGTCGACGCTAGCTACTATACATATAGAGAGAAATTGACATGCTAGCTAGTAAGCAAATGAAGGAACCATTAGTTACACAAGATTTTCATGAACATATAAAGAGAGGAGTGCACCTCTCTTTCTCTGAGAGATTTGTCGAACGGCAAGTTTTCGTATATCTATCCGATGCTACTAGCTACATATATACAATATAAGATCTCTTACAATCCCTAACATCTCATGTCTATATCAATTTCCACATGGTATTCTCCGGCTTTATCGATGACGTGGTCAAGAAAGAATCCCCACAATTCCTCTTGAATTGCTCATATGTGATCTTGTGGTAGGAGTTCATCCCGCATCTGCCAGATCTAGATTGAAGAAGAGGGTCAATACATGTATATGAATGAAACTCAACACAAATGATGGTAATAAAATAAAATTGTGAATGTTTTTGCTTACACACTTCAAATTGTTTTTCAGAGTAGCCCCGCTCATAGGTCGAGTGGCGGATGAACTTGCAAATGTAGTATCCACAAAAATCATTCCCGCCTTCTTGCCACAAGCACTTTACGAGAAATAGAGGTCAATCAAACTGATAAGCAAGCATGCTAAATGGTATTGATGAAACTAGATAGAATCAATGGGAGATGCGCGGAACTAGGTAGTAGTACTTACTTTCAGGTGTGTAAATCACAGCTCGCCCGACAGTCCCGGAATAATTATGGTGAACTTTTTCCAAACCCTGCCATACAAAGAAAATAATTACTTGATATCAGGAAATGAACAAAGTTGCCGATATGGTGCGATAATGATCGACTGAACTTACTTCTAGAGCATTTGAGTCATGTCCGCATAGTCATCGGAATCTTTTCGCCTCGAGTCTAAGACGGTTACTACCCCGCGCTCAAGCTTAATCTCTAGGAGTATAAAGTGGAAACTGCGCATGCATGCATAACTCATCAATTACATTACTATAACCTCGAGTAATAAGGGAAACCAAATATGCACAAGACAATAACACTCACTTGAAGTTGTAAGGAAAGAGTATTTTATCTTTGTTTTGATTTTTGAGCAACGATTGTAGCAAGTTGTCCTCGGTTTCTGTGATATTCTTTTGAACCGTCCATTCATGTATGATATTTGGGTTAATGAACCCAATGTCATAGATTTGTGCTTTTCTGCATTCAAAGATCTTCAATCTGCATAATATAGTGAGGATAATTATATATACACATGCAATGAAAGAGCTGAGCTATATAGAGAGACTTAATTACAGAAGTAGCACGTAAAAACAGTAGCAAGTCATGAGTGTTTTGTCGAGGGCCTTTTGATTGTATAACTGGAATCACTCATCAAATTCAACAAAGAACAGACCAGTTCCAACGAGGTCGTGCTCCCCTTTAATTCTCATCGTCAAAGTATCCTTCCCAGACTCGCTGCAGGTTTCATGTACCATCGATGGATTCTTCACATCATCGTTGTTAGATGAGGACTTCCATCTTTGATGAGAGGCTTCCCGTACTGGTATCTGAATTCGTCCACCTTCATTGTTTCAAACTCTATATCATCGCCCAAGTAATCACCAGGATTGGTACCGGGCACCATCCCCGGCAGATTAGCAACGATATCGCTAGACACCTTGAGCGGGGGGCACGATTGGTTCGCCTGTTCGCCGAGCTGGGGAATTTTTTCCCACTTCTTCGTTCTGCTAACCTTTTATCACTGGAAGTAGTTCCCGACCACCGCGCATCTTGATATGTCCTTTTAAGAGCGCAGAAATAGTTGGAATCCAGCGGAGGCGGTGGTGGTCGCTTCAGGGCATTGATAGTCTGCTTCGCTTTCACCGGATCTATCATCTCCTTCGGAGGTGGAGGTTTCTTTGAAAAAAATCCCTCGCTTGGGCTTTACAAATCTTCGCGTTTTCCTTCTCGGTCATCTCGTATGGTAACTTTTCTAGAGGCTTGAGAGATGGACCGTATCTGAATTGCCGCCTCCCGCCTCTGCTTGTACTGCTAGCCACCGGAGAGGTGGCGTCTCTCTTCCATTTTTGCTTATGAGGCGGAGAAGGAGGCGGAGTGCTCTGACGCACCGAAGGAGCCGGAGCGGCGGCATCTGTCTTCTGTCGTTGCTGACGATGCGGAGGAGGAGTGATAACCCGCAAGTATATGGGATAGTTGTAGCCTCTTTCGATAAGTAAGAGTGTCGAACCCAACGAGGAGCTAAAGGTAGAAAAAAAATACTCTCTCAAGTCCTATCGGCCACTAATACGACTCTATGCACGCTTGCCGTTCGCTTTACCTAGAACAAGCATGAAACTAGAAGTACTTTGTAGGTGTTGTTGGATAGGTTTGCAAGAAAGTAAAGAACGCGTAAATAAAAACTAGGGGTTGTTTAGATAAAGAAGCAATAAAGTAAGTATTAGTAGAGAGCTTTTTGTTACGAGAAAGTTATTTGTCCAAGGCAATCGATAACTAGACAGGTAATCACTGTTGCAATTCTATTTGAGGGAGAGGCATAAGCTAACATACTTTCTCTACTTGGATCATATGCACTTATGATTGAAACTCTAGCAAGCATCCGCAACTACTAAAGATTCATTAAGGTAAAACCCAACCATAGCATTAAAGTATCAAGTCCCCTTTATCCCATACGCAAACAACCCACTTACTCGGGTCTGTGCTTCTGTTCACTCACGCCATCCACCATAAGCAAATCATAAACATATTGCAAACCCTACGGCAGGAATCCCTCACGCTTGCGCGACACGGAGGGCACAATAGGACAACACCAATAATAAAACATGCAACTCAAACCAATCATAGCAATTCATCAATCACCGATAAGACAACGAAAATCTACTCAGACATCATAGGATGGCAACACAACATTGGAAAATAATATGAAGCATAAAGCACCATGTTCAAGTAGAGGGTACAGCGGGTTGCGGGAGAGTGGACCGCTGAATATAGAAGGGGGAAGGTGATGGAGATGTTGGTGAAGATGGCGGAGGTGTTGGTGAAGATCGCGGTGATGATGATGGCCCCCGGCAGCGCTTCGGCGCCACCGGAAGCAAGGGGGGGAGAGCCCACCTTCTTCTTCTTCTTCTTCCTTGACCTCCTCCCTAGATGGGAGAAGGGTTTCCCCTCTGGTCCTTGGCTCCCATGGCTTGTGAGGGGCGAGAGCCCCTCCGGGATTGGATCTATCTCTTTGTTTCTGCGTTCTGGGATTCTGCCCTGGCACCGTCTCCTTTATATCTGGAGATCCGTAACACCGATTGGATTGAAACCTTCGCCCAGATCATTTTCCAAAAATTAGCTTTCTTGTGGCCAAAGAAGGGCATCAACCGCCTTACGGGTGGCCCATGAGAGTGGGGGGCGCGCCCACCTGGAATGGTGGCGTGGGCCACTCTCGTGGCCACCCCGGGCACCATTTCGCGTTGATTCTTCCTCGCAAAAATCACAAATATTCCAAAATAATTATCCATCCGTTTTTATCCCGTTTGGACTCCGTTTGATATTGGGTTTCTGCGAAACATAAAACATGCAACAAACAGGAACTGGCACTGGGCACTGGATCAATATGTTAGTCCCAAAAAATAATATAAAAAGTTGCCAAAAGTATATGAAAGTTGGATAATATTGGCATGGAATAATAAAAAATTATAGATACGACAGAGACGTATCAGCATCCCCAAGCTTAATTCCTGCTCGTCCTCGAGTAGGTAAATGATAAAAAAGATAATTTTTGACGTGGAATGCTACCTAGCATAATCTTGATCATATGTCTATTCATGGCATGAATATTAAGACACGAGTGATTCAAAGCAATAGTCTATCATTTGACATAAAAACAATAATACTTCGAGCATACCAATAAAGCAATCATGTCTTTTCGAAATAACATGGCCAAAGAAAGTTATCCCTACAAAATCATATAGTCTGGCTGTTGCTCTATCTTCATCACACAAAGTATTTAATCATGCACAACCCCGATGACAAGCTAAGAAATTGTTTCATACTTTAATAATCTCAAACTTTTTCAACTTTCATGCAATACATGAGCGTGAGCCATGGACATAGCACTATAGGTGGAATAGAATATGATGGTGGGGGTTATGTGTGTTGGAAATATGCCCTAGAGGCAATAATAAATTGATTATTATTATATTTCCTTGTTCATGATAATCGTTTATTATCCATGCTAGAATTGTATTGATAGGAAACTCAGATACATGTGTGGATACATAGACAACACCATGTCCCTAGTAAGCCTCTAGTTGACTAGCTCGTTGATCAATAGATGGTTACGGTTTCCTGACCATGGACATTGGATGTCGTTGATAACGGGATCACATCATTAGGAGAATGATGTGATGGACAAGACCCAATCCTAAGCCTAGCACAAGATCATGTAGTTCGTATGCTAAAGCTTTTCTAATGTCAAGTATCATTTCCTTAGACCATGAGATTGTGCAACTCCCGGATACCGTAGGAGTGCTTTGAGTGTGCCAAACGTCACAACGTAACTGGGTGGCTATAAAGGTACACTACGGGTATCTCTGAAAGTGTCTGTTGGGTTGGCACGAATCGAGATTGGGATTTTGTCACTCCGTGTAAACGGAGAGGTATCTCTAGGCCCACTCGGTAGGACATCATCATAATGTGCACAATGTGACCAAGGGGTTGATCACGGGATGATGTGTTACGGAACGAGTAAAGAGACTTGCCGGTAACGAGATATAACAAGGTATCGGTATACCGACGATCGAATCTCGGGCAAGTACCATACCGCTAGACAAAGGGAATTGTATACGGGATTGATTGAGTCCTTGACATCGTGGTTCATCCGATGAGATCATCGTGGAACATGTGGGAGCCAACATGGGTATCCAGATCCCGCTGTTGGTTATTGACCGGAGAACATCTCGGTCATGTCTGCATGTCTCCCGAACCCGTAGGGTCTACACACTTAAGGTTCGATGATGCTAGGGTTATAAAGGAAGCTTGTATGTGGTTACCGAATGTTGTTCGGAGTCCCGGATGAGATCCCGGACGTCACGAGGAGTTCCGGAATGGTCCGGAGGTAAAGATTTATATATAGGAAGTCCTGTTTCGGCCATCGGGACAAGTTTCGGGGTCATCAGTATTGTACCGGGACCACCGAAAGGGTCCCGGGGGCCCACCGGGTGGGGCCACCTGCCCCGGGGGGCCACATGGGCTGTAGGGGGTGCGCCTTGGCCTACATGGGCCAAGGGCACCAGCCCCTAGAGGCCCATGCGCCAAGATAAAGGAAAAAGGGGAGAGTCCTAAAGGGGGAAGGCACCTCCGAGGTGCCTTGGGGAGGATGGACTCCTCCCCCCTCCTTAGCCGCACCCCTTCCTTGGAGGAGGGGGCAAGGCTGCGCCTCCCCCCTCTCCCCTGCCCCTATATATAGTGGAGGGGAGGGAGGGCATCCATACCTGAGCCCTTGGCGCCTCCCTCCCTCCCGTGACACCTCCTCCTCTCCCGTAGGTGCTTGGCGAAGCCCTGCAGGATTGCCACGCTCCTCCACCACCACCACGCCGTTGTGCTGCTGTTGGATGGAGTCTTCCTCAACCTCTCCCTCTCTCCTTGCTGGATCAAGGCGTGGGAGACGTCACCGGGCTGTACGTGTGTTGAACGCGGAGGTGCCGTCCGTTCGGCACTAGGATCATCGGTGATCTGAATCACGACGAGTACGACTCCATCAACCCCGTTCACTTGAACGCTTCCGCTTAGCGATCTACAAGGGTATGTAGATGCACTCTCCTTTCTACTCGTTGCTGGTCTCTCCATAGATAGATCTTGGTGATACGCGTAGGAAAATTTTGAATTTCTGCTACGTTCCCCAACAGTGGCATCATGAGCTAGGTCTATTGCGTAGATTCTTTGCACGAGTAGAACACAAAGTAGTTGTGGGCGTCGATATTGTTCAATATGCTTGCCGTTACTAGTCTTATCTTGATTCGGCGGCATCGTGGGATGAAGCGGCCCGGACCAACCTTACACGTACGCTTATGTGAGACCGGTTCCACCGACAAACATGCACTAGTTGCATAAGGTGGCTGGCGGGTGTCTGTCTCTCCCACTTTAGTCGGATCGGATTCGATGAAAAGGGTCCTTATGAAGGGTAAATAGCAATTGGCATATCACGTTGTGGTTCATGCGTAGGTAAGAAACGTTCTTGCTAGAAACCCATAGCAGCCACATAAAACATGCAAACAACAATTAGAGGACGTCTAACTTGTTTTTGCAGGGTATGCTATGTGATGTGATATGGCCAAAAAGGATGTGATGAATGATATATGTGATGTATGAGATTGATCATGTTCTTGTAATAGGAATCACGACTTGCATGTCGATGAGTATGACAACCGGCAGGAGCCATAGGAGTTGTCTTTATTTATTTGTGACCTGCGTGTCAACTTAAACGTCATGTAATTACTTTACTTTATTGCTAACCGTTAGCCATAGTAGTAGAAGTAATAGTTGGCGAGGCAACTTCATGAAGACACGATGATGGAGATCATGATGATGGAGATCATGGTGTCATGCCGGTGACGATGATGATCATGGAGCCCCGAAGATGGAGATCAAAAGGAGCAAAGTGATGATGGCCATATCATGTCACTATTTGATTGCATGTGATGTTTATCATGTTTATGCATCTTATTTTCTTAGAACGACGGTAGTAAATAAGATGATCCCTTACAACAATTTCAAGAAGTGTTCTCCCCTAACTGTGCACCGTTGCGACAGTTCGCTGTTTCAAAACATCACGTGATGATCGGGTGTTTTATTTAGACGTTCAAATACAACGGGTGTTGACGAGCCTAGCATGTACAGACATGGCCTCGGAACACACGCGAAACACTTAGGGTTAACTTGACGAGCCTAGCATGTACAGACATGGCCTCGGAACACGGAGACTGAAAGGTCGAGCATGAGTCGTATAGAAGATACGATCAACATGAAGATGTTCACCGATGATGACTAGTCCGTCTCACGTGATGATCGGACACGGCCTAGTTTGACTTGGATCATGTAGTCACTTAGATGACTAGAGGGATGTCTATCTGAGTGGGAGTTCATAAGATGAACTTAATTATCCTGAACATAGTCAAAAGGTTTTTACAAATTATGTCGTAGCTCACGCTATAGTTCTACTGTTTAGATATGTTCCTAGAGAAAATATAGTTGAAAGTTGATAGTAGCAATTATGCGGACTAGGTCCGTAAACTGAGGATTGTCCTCATTGCTTCATAGAAAGCTTATGTCCTTAATGCACCGCTCAGTGTGCTGAACCCCAAACGTCGTTTGTACACATTTTGATAACTACGTGATAGTTCAGTGAAACGGTTTAGAGTTGAGACACCAAAGACGTTTTTCGAAATGTCGCGGAACATACGAGATGTTTCGAGGGCTGAAATTGGGATTTCAGGCTCGTGCCCAAGTCAAGAGGTATAAGACCTCCGATGACTTTCTTAACCTGCAAACTAAGGAGAAAAGCTCAATTGTTGAGCTTGTGCTCAGATTGTCTGAGTACAACAATCATTTGAATCGAGTGGGAGTTGATCTTCCAGATAAGACAGTGATGGTTCTCCAAAGTCATTGCCACCAAGCTGTTAGAGCTTCGTGATGAACTATAACATATCAGGGATAGATATGATGATCCTTGAGGTATTCGCGATGTTTGACACCGCGAAAGTAGAAATCAAGAAGGAGCATCAATTGTTGATGGTTGGTGAAACCACTAGTTTCAAGAAGGGCAAGGGAACAAAGGGATACTTCATGAAATGGCAAATCAGCTACTGCTCTAGTGAAGAAACCCAAGGTAAAACCCAAACCCGAGACTAAGTGCTTCTGTAATAAGGGGAACAACCACTAGAGCAGAATTACCCTAGATACTTGGTAGATAAGAAGGCTGGCAAGGTCGATAGAAGTATATTGGATATAGATTGTGTTAATGTGTACTTTGCTAGTACTCCTAGTAGCACCAGGGTGTTAGACACCGGTTCGGTTGCTAAGTGTTAGTAACTCGAAACAAAAGGCTACGGAATAAACGGAGACTAGCTAAAGGTGAGCTGACGATATGTGTTGGAAGTTTTTTCAAGCTTGATATGATCAAGCATCGCACGCTCCCTCTACCAAAGAGATTGGTGTTAAACCTAAATAATTGTTATTTGGTGTTTGCGTTGAGCATAGACATGATTGGATTACGTCTATCGCAATACGGTTATTCATTTAAGGAGAATAATGGTTACTCTGTTTATTTGAATAATACCTTCAATGGTCTTACACCTAAAATGAATGGTTTATTAAATCTCGATCGTAGTGATACACATGTTCATGCCAAAAGATAGTAATGATAGTACCACCTACTTGTGGCACTGCCACGTAAGTCATATCGGTATAAAACGCATGAAGAAGCTCCATATTGATGGATCTTTGGGCTCACTCGTTTTTGAAAAGTTTGAGACATGCAAACCATGTCTATTGGTGTATATGCATGAAGAAACTCCATGTAAATGGACCGTTTTGACTCACTTGATTTTGAATCACTTGGGACATGCAAATCATACCACATGGGCAAGATGACTGAAAAGCCTCGTTTTCAGTAAGATGGAACAAGATAGCAACTTGTTGGAAGTAACACATTTTGATGTGTGCAGTCCAATGAGTGCTGAGGCATGCAGTGAATATCGTTATGTTCTTACTTCACAGATGATTCGAGTAGATGTTGAGTATATTTACTTGATGAATCATGAGTCTGAATTATTGAAAGGTTCAAGTAATTTCAGTGTGAAGTTGAAAGGTCGTCGTGACAAGAGGATAAAAGATCTATGATATGATCATAGAGATGAATATCTGAATTACGAGTTTGGCACAGAATTAAGACATTGTGGAAATTGTTTCACAACTAATACAGCCTGGAACACCATAGTGTGATGGTGTGTCCAAACGTCATAGTTGCACCCTATTGGATATGGTGCATACCATGATGTCTCTTATCGAGTTACCACTATCGTTCATGGGTTAGGCATTAGAGACAACCACATTCACTTTAAATAGGGCACCACATAATTTCGTTGAGACGACACCGTATGAATTATGGTTTAGAGAAACCTAAGTTGTCGTTTCTTAAAGGTTTGGGGCTGCGACGCTTATGTGAAAAAGTTTCAGGATTAAGCTCGAACCCAAAGCGGATAAAGTACATCTTCATAGGACACCCAAAACAGTTGGGTATACCTCCTAATTCAGATCCGAAAGCAATATGAATTGTTTCTAGAATCGGGTCCTTTCTCGAGGAAAAGTTTCTCTCGAAAAGTTGAGTGGGAGGATGGTGGAGACTTGATGAGGTTATTGAACCGTCACTTCAACAAGTGTGTAGCAGGGCACAGGAAGTTGTTCCTGTGGCACGTACACCAACTGAAGTGGAAGCTTATGATAGTGATCATGAAGTTTCGGATCAAGTCACTACCGAACCTCGTGGGATGACAAGGATACGTACTACTTCAGAGCGGTACGTAATCCTGTCTTGGAAGTCATGTTGCTAGACAACAATGAACCTACGAGCTATGAAGAAGCGATGGTGGGCCCGGATTCCGATAAAACCCGAGAGAGGATCCATGTATGAAAACAAAGTGTAGACTTTGGAAGAACTACTTGATGGTCGTAAGGCTGTTAGGTACATATGGATTTTGAAAGGAAGACAGACAATGATGGTAAGTGTCACCATTGAGAAAGCTCGACTTGTCGTTAAGATGTTTTTCGACAAGTTCAAGGAGTTGACTACGATGAGACTTTCTCACTCGTAGCGATGCTAAGAGTCTGTTGGAATTGTATTAGCAATTACTGCATTATTTATGAAATCTTGCAGATAGGATGTCAAAACATTGTTTCCTCGATGATTCTTGAGGAAAGGTTGTATGTGATACAACCGGAAAGTTTTTGTCTATCCTGAAATATGCTAATAAGTATGCAAAGCTCCAGCAATCCTTCTGAGGACTGGAGTGAGCATCTTGGAGTTGGAATGTATGCTTTGATGATGATCAAAGATTTTGGGTGTATACAAAGTTTATGAGAAACTTGTATTTCCAAAGAAGTGAGTGGGAGCACTATAGAATTTCTGATGAGTATATGTTGTTGACATATTAATGATCAGAAATGACGTAGAATTTCTGGAAAGCATATAGGGTTATTTGGAAAGTGTTTTCAATGGAAAACCTGGATTAAGCTACTTGAACATTGAGCATCAAGATCTATAAGGATAGATCAAAACGCTTAATAGTACTTTCAAATGAGCACATGCCTTGACGTGATCTTGAAGGTGTTCAAGATGGATCAGTCAAAGAAGGAGTTCTTGCCTGAGTTGTAAGGTATGAAGTTAAGACTTAAAGCTCGACCATGGCAGAATAGAGAGAAAGGAACGAAGGTCGTCCCCTATGCTTAAGACATAGGCTCTACAGTATGCTATGCTGTGTACCGCACCTGAAGTGTGCTTTACCATGAGTCAGTCAAGGGGTACAAGGGTGATCCAAGAATGGATCGCAGGACAGCGGTCAAAGTTATCCTTAGTAACTAGTGGACTAAGGAATTTTCTCAATTATGGAGGTGGTAAAAGAGTTCGTCGTAAAGGGTTACGTCGATGCAAGCTTAACACCTGTCCGGATAGCTCTGAGTAGAGATACCGGATACGTATATTGGAGCAACAATTTAGAATAGCTCCAAGTAGAACAGTTATTTGGAATAGCTCCAAATAGAACGTGGTAGCTGCATCTAGGAGATGACATAGAGATTTGTAAAGCACACACGGATCTGAAAGGTTCAGACCCGTTGACTATAACCTCTCTCACAAGCATAACATGATCAAACCCAGAACTCATCGAGTGTTAATCACATGGTAAATGTGAAATAGATTATTGACTCTAGTAAACTCTTTGGGTGTTAGTCACATGGGGATGTGACCTTGAGTGTTAATCACATATCGATGTGAACTAGATTATTGACTCTAGTGCAAGTGGGAGACTGTTGGAAATATGCCCTAGAGGCAATAATAAATTGATTATTATTATATTTCCTTGTTCATGATAATCGTTTATTATCCATGCTAGAATTGTATTGATAGGAAACTCAGATACATGTGTGGATACATAGACAACACCATGTCCCTAGTAAGCCTCTAGTTGACTAGCTCGTTGATCAATAGATGGTTACGGTTTCCTGACCATGGACATTGGATGTCGTTGATAACAGGATCACATCATTAGGAGAATGATGTGATGGACAAGACCCAATCCTAAGCCTAGCACAAGATCATGTAGTTCGTATGCTAAAGCTTTTCTAATGTCAAGTATCATTTCCTTAGACCATGAGATTGTGCAACTCCCGGATACCGTAGGAGTGCTTTGAGTGTGCCAAACGTCACAACGTAACTGGGTGGCTATAAAGGTACACTACGGGTATCTCTGAAAGTGTCTGTTGGGTTGGCACGAATCGAGATTGGGATTTTGTCACTCTGTGTAAACGGAGAGGTATCTCTGGGCCCACTCGGTAGGACATCATCATAATGTGCACAATGTGACCAAGGGGTTGATCACGGGATGATGTGTTACGGAACGAGTAAAGAGACTTGCCGGTAACGAGATTGAACAAGGTATCGGTATACCGACGATCGAATCTCGGGCAAGTACCATACCGCTAGACAAAGGGAATTGTATACGGGATTGATTGAGTCCTTGACATCGTGGTTCATCCGATGAGATCATCGTGGAACATGTGGGAGCCAACATGGGTATCCAGATCCCGCTGTTGGTTATTGACCGGAGAACATCTCGGTCATGTCTGCATGTCTCCCGAACCCGTAGGGTCTACACACTTAAGGTTCGATGATGCTAGGGTTATAAAGGAAGCTTGTATGTGGTTACCGAATGTTGTTCGGAGTCCCGGATGAGATCCCGGACGTCACGAGGAGTTCCGGAATGGTCCGGAGGTAAAGATTTATATATAGGAAGTCCTGTTTCGGCCATCGGGACAAGTTTCGGGGTCATCGGTATTGTACCGGGACCACCGGAAGGGTCCCGGGGGCCCACCGGGTGGGGCCACCTGCCCCGGGGGGCCACATGGGCTGTAGGGGGTGCGCCTTGGCCTACATGGGCCAAGGGAACCAGCCCCTAGAGGCCCATGCACCAAGATAAAGGAAAAAGGGGAGAGTCCTAAAGGGGGAAGGCACCTCCGAGGTGCCTTGGGGAGGATGGACTCCTCCCCCCTCCTTAGCCGCACCCCTTCCTTGGAGGAGGGGGCAAGGCTGCGCCTCCCCCCTCTCCCCTGCCCCTATATATAGTGGAGGGGAGGGAGGGCATCCATACCTGAGCCCTTGGCGCCTCCCTCCCTCCCGTGACACCTCCTCCTCTCCCGTAGGTGCTTGGCGAAGCCCTGCAGGATTGCCACGCTCCTCCATCACCACCACGCCGTTATGCTGCTGCTGGATGGAGTCTTCCTCAACCTCTCCCTCTCTCCTTGCTGGATCAAGGCGTGGGAGACATCGTCGAGCTGTACGTGTGTTGAACGCGGAGGTGCCGTCCGTTCGGCACTAGGATCATCGGTGATCTGAATCACGACGAGTACGACTCCATCAACCCCGTTCACTTGAACGCTTCCGCTTAGCGATCTACAAGGGTATGTAGATGCACTCTCCTTTCTACTCGTTGCTGGTCTCTCCATAGATAGATCTTGGTGATACGTAGGAAAATTTTGAATTTCTGCTACGTTCCCCATCAATGTGGAGAAGACAAAAAGGAGAAAGTCTCACATCGACTAGGCGTATCAACGGGCTATGGAGATGCCCATCAATAGATATCAATGTGAGTGAGTAGGGATTGCCATGCAATAGATGCACTAGAGCTATAAGTGTATGAAAGCTCAAACTGAAAACTAAGTGGGTGTGCATCCAACTTGCTTGCTCATGAAGACCTCGGGCATTTGAGGAAGCCCATCATCGGAATATACAAGCCAAGTTCTATAATGAAAATTCCCACTAGTATATGTAAGTGAAAGCACAGGAGGCTCTCTCTATGAAGAACATGGTGCTACTTTGAAGCACAAGTGTGGTAAAAGGATAGTAACATTGCCCCTTCTCTCTTTTTCTCTCATTTTTTCTTTTATTTTCTCTCCTTTTTATATTTTTTTCTTTCGTTTTGGTGGGCTTTTTTATCCTCTTTTTTTTATTTGGGCTTCTTTGGCCTCTTTTATTTTTCATAAAGTCCGGAGTCTCATCCTGACTTGTGGGGGAATCATAGTCTCCTTCATCCTTTCCTCACTGGGGCAATGCTCTAATAATGATGATCATCACACTTTTATTTACTTACAACTTAATATTAAAACTCGATATCTAGAACAAAGATATGACTCTATATGAATGCTTCCGGCAGTGTACCGGGATGTGCAATGATCTAGCATAGCAATGACATCAAAACACAGACAAGCCATGAAAACATCATGCTAGCTATCTTACGATCATGCAAAGCAATATGACAATGAAAAGCGCAAGTCATGTATATGATGATGATGGAAGTTGCATGGCAATATATCTCGGAATGGCTATGGAAATGCCATGATAGGTAGGTATGGTGGCTGTTTTGAGGAAGATATAAGGAGGCTTATGTGTGACAGAGCGTATCGTATCACGGGGTTTGATTGCACCGGCGAAGTTTGCACCAACTCTCGAGGTGAGAAAGGGCAATGCACGGTACCGAAGAGGCGAGCAATGATGGAAGGGTGAGAGTGCGTATAATCCACAGACTCAACATTAGTCATAAATAACTCATATACTTATTGCAAAAATCTACAAGCCATTGAAAACAAAGTACTACACGCATGCTCCTAGGGGGATAGATTGGTAGGAAAAGACCATCGCTCGTCCCCGACCGCCACTCATAAGACAATCAATAAATAAACTTGTGCTCCAACTTCATCACAAAGCGGTTCACCATACGTGCATGCTATGGGAATCACAAACCTCAACACAAGTATTTCTACTAATCCACAACCACCCACTAGCATGACTCTAATATCACCACCTTTATATCGCAAAACTATTGCAAGGAATCAAACATATCATATTCAGCGATCTTACAAATTTATGTAGGATTTTATGACTAACCATGTGAATGACCAATTCCTGTCATCTCTCTAAATAGATATAAGTGAATCAAGAGAGTCTAATTCTTTCTACAAAGGATATGCCCACACTCTAACAAATATAAGTGAAGCAAAAGAGCATTCTACAAATGGCGGTTTTCTATGTGAAGAGAAACAGGCAATCCAAACTTCAAATGATATAAGTGAAGCACGTGAAGCATTCTTTAGAGCCATACTCAAAAGATTTAAGTGAAGTGCAATGAGCATTCTATAAATTGACCAAGGACTATCTCATACTAGCATGGTGCATATAATAAAAATTAAAGCTAAATGCAAAAGACGCTCCAAGACTTGCACATATCGCACGAACGAAACGAATACGAAAACATACCGATACTTGTTGAAGAAAGAGGGGATGCCTTCCGGGGCATCCCCAAGCTTAGACGCTTGAGTCTCCTTGCATATTTACTTGGGGTTCCTCGGGCATCCCCAAGATTGAGCTCTTGCCTCTCTTCCTTTTCCTCATATCGAGACCTCCTTGTTTAGACACTTCATCCACACAAAGCTTCAACAGAAAACTCGGTAAGATCCGTTAGTATAATAAAGCAAATCACCACTCTAAGTACTGTTGCAAACCAATTAATATTTGTTTTTGCATTGTGTCTACTGTAATATAGCTTTTCCATGGCTTAATCCACTAATATAAATTGATAGATTCATCAAAACAAGCAAACTATGCATCAAAAAACAGAATCTGTCAAAAACAGAACAGTCTGTAGCAATCTGAGCATCCACCATACTTCTGGTACCCCAAAAGTTCTACCAAAATTATGAAAAATAAACAAGTTGTATAGAAAGACAGTGCAAAATGAATCAGAACCAATTGATGTTCCAGTTAAAATATAAAATCACGCACTACAGCCAATGTTTCTGTCCTGCACTGTACAAACCAACAAGCATTGTAAACATCCTAAAGGCAAACCTTGGCACATTATTTTTATTATACAAAGGAATTGTAAAAGGGGATAATTATTTTTGATGAAAAGTTTCTGTAATCAAGATTCACAAAGTTTTCGTGAGCATGAACAAAGTTCAAGGAGCTCTCCCACTTCAACAATGCTTGTCTCTCTCACTTTCACTTTCCTTTTTGAAAAGTTTTTAGGTTCCCCTCTTTATTTTTTTGTTTTTAAACTATATGAAAGCACTCAACATAAATAAATGACTCTCTAAAACTTCCGGGTTGTCTCCCTGGCAGCGCTTTCTTTAAAGCCATTAAGCTAGGCATATAGTGCTCAAGTAATGGATCCACCCAGATCCCAAGGTATATCAAAGCCAATTTTAATTAACAATGATTTGTAATTTACTAGTGAGCACAAAGTAACATATATCATGCAACAACTAAGTCTAACTCTCTTCCTATGCATCGGCATCTCATAAAAGAACAATTCATGCACACCAAGTAAAGGTCAATGCATAGTATAAGCAGTTTCTTGCAATTCTATCATATTGGAAACATAGAGAGGTGGAGATGTAGTTCCTCTCCCATAATAATTGCAAGTAGGAGCAGCAAGCACATACATATTATATCTATCAAAATCATCATGTGCAATGGTAAAAGGCAACCCATCAATATAATCCTTAATAAGCACAAACTTCTCCAATATGGTGTAGTCGGGAGAATTCAAAAAGATAATAGGACTATCATGCGTGGGTGCAATAGCAACAATTTCATGTTTAACATAAGGAACTATAGTGTCATGTCCAATATGCGACCCTATCCAAAAGGAACTCGAAGGTTCCACCAAGGATAGACCCGCATATTGAAACGCTTTTGCAAGGTGGATATCATTACATCAACATTACATAATAGATGGGGATACATACAAAAGGCATACAATGCCACATGAATACAACATCATATTACATAAGAGCAACATCCGACTACGGATGAAACACAAACAGAAGCTCAAATGACATCCACCCTGCTAGCCCAGGCTGCCGACCTGGATCCTATCCCCTGATCGAAGAAGAAGCAGAAGAAGAACTCCAAAACAAGCAAACATCACTCTCGCATCATGATCATCGCAAAACCTGTACCTGCAACTATTGTTGTAGTAATCTGTGAGCCACGAGGACTCAGCAATCCCATTACCATGGGTATCAAGACTAGCAAAGCTTAATGGGAAAGGAAGGGGTAAAGTGGTGAGATTGCAGCAGCGACTAAGCATACATAGTGGCTAACAAACGCAAATAAGAGCGAGAAGAGAAGCAAAGGAACGGTCGTGAAGCTAGCAATTATCAAGAGGTGATCCTGAACTCCTACTTACGTCAAACATAACCCAGAACCGTGTTCACTTCCCGGACTCCGCCGAAAAGAGACCATCATGGCTACACACACGGTTGATGCGTTTTAATTCGGATCTGGTGTCAAGTTATCTACAATCGGACATTAACAAATTCCCATCTGCCACATAACCGCGGGCACGACTTTGGAAAGTTTATATCCTGCAGGGGTGTCCCAACTTAGCCCATGATAAGCTCTCGTGACCAACGAAGGATATACCTTCTCCCAGGAAGACCCGATCAGACTCAGAATCCCGGTTTACAAGACATTTCGACAATGGTAAAACAAGACCAGCAAAGCCGCCCGATGCGCCGACAATCCCGATAGGAGCTGCACATATCTCGTTCTCAGGGCAACACCGGATAAGTCAAACTACGAGTAAAACCAGACCTCGAGTTTCCCCAAGGTGGCCCCGCAGGTTGCTCGGTTCAGACCAACACTTAGAGAA
>NC_041383.1:641414591-641415482 GCF_002162155.2 Triticum dicoccoides | reverse complement strand
TAAAGATGACCCTCGGGCTCCGGAAACCCAAGGGAAAAAAGGCTAGGTGAGGCAAATGGTAAAACCAAGGTTGGGCCTTGCTGGAGGAGTTTTATTCAAAGCGAACTGTCAAGGGGGTCCCATAAATCACCCAACCGCGTAAGGAACGCAAAATCCGGGAACATAACACCGATATGACGGAAACTAGGGCGACAAGACTGGAACAAAACACCAGGCATAAGGACGAGTCTTCCACCCTTTACCAAGTATATAGATGCATTAATTAAATAAGAGATATTGTGATATCCCAACATAATCCTGTCCACCATGGAGCAATCTTCAACTTCACCTGCAACTAACAACGCTATAAGAGGGGCTGAGCAAAGCGCTAACCACTACTAGAAAAAAGGCTATAGATGGGATTGACACTAATGGCGCACCATACAAGTGGTGCGCCATTAGTATATACTAATGGTGCACCACCTTCTGATGCGCCATTAGAGTTGAAACTATTAATGGCGCGCCTGGCACACGGTGCGCCATTAGTATCAAATTTTTTTTGAACTAGTGCGCCTGTCCAAACATACTAATGGCGCATCCATAGGTAGTGCGTCATTACTAGTTGTAACTAGTAATGGCGCACCTGCCAGAGAGTGCGCCACTAATGTTGTTTTTTTTATTATTTTTTTATTCCTTTTTTTGCAAAACTACTAATGTACTTATGGTGCACCGAGGGGTGGTGCGCCATTAGTATTGTGCGCCCCTACTTCGTACCGATCCCCTCTCTCTCCCTCGCCCTCGCTCGTGATCCCCTTCCCCGATCTCCTCTCCCGACGCCACCGTCGCCCCGCCCCGACACCACCGTCACCCCGCCGCCCTCGACGCCACCGTTGCCCGGCCGCCCCAGCGCCG
>NC_041383.1:641410156-641413895 GCF_002162155.2 Triticum dicoccoides | reverse complement strand
CTCGACGCCGCCCCGACACCACCGTCGCCCCGCCGCCCCGACACCATCGTCCGTCGCCCCGCCGCCCCGAACCAGGGAGCGGAAGCGCGGCCTCCGCCGTCGTAGCAGAAGCAGCGATCCCCATCGTCAGCAGCCCAAGAAAGGTTCCCCTCCCCTCCCTCCCTCCCTCCCTCCCCTACGCCTCCTCACGCGTGGCTCTACGGATCGGTGATCTTTATCGTTTTGTTTTTGTGCTGGATCGATTTAGTTGCTGTGATTGATTTCGTTGATAGTTTAGTTCCCGATATCTCTAGTCCGGTAGGTACTCTTTGGATCTCAAGTAAGCCTCGTGTTCTTGCTTGCGGAATCGTTGACATATACTATATGCTGGTCCTTGCTCAAGATTTGTATAGAGGAGGAATTGAAACATACTGTGTTTAAATAAAACATGATATAGTTGGAGCCAGAGCCTTATATGGACCTTACTGGTTCTTGCTGAAGATTTATTGTACTTTCTACTAACGGTATAACTTTTGTGATATGTATTGTTATGTTGGTAAAATAGACAACCTAGATTTACATGCAGGATCTCTAATCCAGAGAGGAGGGAGTATAAGATAGCAAATTTACTTGCAATAAAACAGGGGCTGTTAATTGTAGTTTTGTTTTGGTCTGCAATTGCATATACGGACATTTATTTAATTACCACAAGATCTAAACCAGGATAAGAGCAAAGAGTAAACAGATCTGAACTGAAACTAGCTAGGAGCAGAGCACATTTGTGTAGAAGCAGAGTGCATGAAATATGGGGCTTTTCTGGATGCTGCTGTTCTTGGTAGGATGAACAAGTGGCACCTTGTAGGGTCTTGATTGGTTATGTTGCAAACTGAATATGTAGCTGCTAGGACCCAGTTTCCAATCTAGTCTGTAGTAGTGACATGCTAGTTTAGCACATACTGCTTGTAGTGGGTAGTAGTGGAATGCTATTTTAGATGGTCTATTACTATGTAGGACCTTAATTGGTGGAGTCTCAACGCTGAACTGGGTAGTAGTTAGGAGTCAATTTCTTTAATCCTAGTGTAGCTGCTCTCTTAATACTTGTCTGTAGGTTCTTAATTGTTGGTGTCTCAAAAACTGAATATGTTTTCATAGCATAACTTGAGGGATAGTTTGTTTAGTAAAGAGCGAATTTAGCTATCCCTTACTATATAGATGATTGATCTTTGTCGAAAAATATGTGGATGATTGATAGTACGCTTCCTGTTTCTGCACACAGTGCACTCTGTTATGAACTATATGTATGCTGCACTTTCTTCGTCCGAGTGCATCGATGTAGACATTTTCCTGCTTGTTGTTGGGAGTGAAAATAAGAACCTCTTCTCCCTGGTTAGCAGTAAATACTGCATGCGCAATGCCTGCTGTTTTCTCTTCTGAAATTTATGAATATCAGTGGATCAACATCTATGTGCCATAAATTGCATTTTCCCTTTTTGCTTGTTGAGGAAACATGTTTTCCATTTACTTGTTTGGATCATGCTGTTCTTGCTAGGATAACAAAATGGTACCATGTAGGCTCCTGATTGCTGGTATCTGAAAACTAAATTTGTAGCAGTCAGAACTCAGTTTCCAATGTGTTGAAGCAGAGCACATTTGTGTTGAAGCAGAGTGCATGAAAGATAAACTGGGTCCTAGCAGCTACATATTCAGTTTGCAACTTTACTTCCCATCTTAAGGCAAGCCCCATTTTTACTGTTCTTTGTTAGCAGAGCTGCTTGTTTCTAAGAACTTTGATACTATTTGGATCAAAGTTAAATGAGCACATAGATGAAAAAAAAAGTTCAGATTGTATAGCGATGCCGACGTATGTCGTGTACAAGGGTAAGGTTCCCGGAGTCTACGATGACTGGGAGGAGTGTCGGAGACAGGTTCACCGATTCAGCGGTAACAGTTACAAAGGGTACACCACTAGGGCCGAGGCCGAATCTAGATACGCCCGCTATCTAGCGGGAGAGGGGAGGGAGCGTTGGAGGAACCGGATGAAGACGAGTTTCATCGTGATGATGCTCATCGTGATGACCGCAGCTCTCTTCTATGTGATGGTAGTTTAGATGATCGATATCGACTTGTAATGTGAAGACAAACTCGCTACTCGCGGTCTCGAGACTTGTAATATAATGTTCTATCTTTGTTCGGTCTTTTCAAATTCGGAGACTAATATGATGAATTGTATTCGGAGACTAATATGATGAATTGTATTCAAAGACTAATCTTCTATTGTATTCGATGAATCTGTTATTGATGTGTGCTGTCTATATTTTGTCAAATTATACATTTTGTAACCTGTGCAAAAAACAGAAAAAAAATAAAAAAAACCTAATATTCATACTAATGGCGCATCACATGACAGTGCGCCATTAGTATGACAAAGCATACTAATGGCGCATCACTGGACAGTGCGCCATTAGTATGCCTCGGTTACTAATGGCGCATCCCTTCGTCGTGCGCCATTAGTATGCCAAAGCACCTGGGTATACATGGCCCTGGGAGGCATACTAATGGCGCACCGTGGCCTATACTAATGGCGCACCAGTGGTGCGCCATTAGTATACCAGATACTAATGGCGCACCAGTGGTGCGCCATTAGTAAAAATTACTAATGGCGTGCTAGTAATGGCGCACCAGTGATGCGCCATTAATGGCCAAATTAGGTGCGCCATTAGTAGCGGTTTTTCTAGTAGTGAACATAGCCAAGCAACAGTTTGCTAGGAAGGGTGAAAAGGTTAGAGGCTGACATGGCAAATAGAGAGGCTTGAAGAGCAAATATAGGTAGCGCAGCATAGCGATAGAACGAAGCAACTAGCATAGCAATGATAGTAATGAGATCCAGGGTGACGGTCATCTTGCCTGAAATCCCGCTAGGAAGAAGAACGAGTCCATGAAGAAGATGAACGGGAGTAGTCGAACGAATCCTCACAATCGCAACATTACCGGAACTAAGAAGCAACACCGGAAAGAAACAAACAACATGGTAAATGCACAAGCATAAACATGGCATGATGCACAAACAAGTATGATGCATGTCCGATTTAAAGAGGCATGTCATGGTAAAGTGCAACAAACAATACTACAAGTTAAGTGGAGCTCAATATGCAACGAGTTGCATATTGACGAAACACCACATTCAAATGTTTAGTTCTTTCTCGTTTATGTACCCAGCAATATTAAATGTTGATTAACATGGCAAGAGGTGAAGCATAAGTAAACTAACTATTTAGGCAAGTTTAGATGAGGCCGGAAACAACAAACAACAATTCCGGAATATCCCCATATGCATATTTTGAATTTGGTACTGTTCTGCCCTAAAACATATTTTATTGTTGTTAAACAGGAAAATAAAGTGCACCATGTTAAACTAGGCATTTTTCCACCCCATTTACATATAAAGTTTATTAAAATTGGAGCTACGGTTATTTAGTTATGAAATAAAACATTTTAGCATGGCATTTATGCAAATTAGAGCAAACAACAAGTTAAAAATTTTGAACATGGATGAAAATAGCATATTATGAAACTAGATGAAATTCTAAGCATTTTACATATATAAAACATTTTAATCCGATGCACGGTTTATTAGTTATAATATGCATGAACATGGATGGGTAATCTGCAAATGTGCAGTTTTCTGGATAATAGGCAAATTCGCAGACGCTAAAAAAAACACGGCATGGGCCGAAATTGGCTGGCCTAGCAGGAATAGGAG
>NC_041383.1:641403870-641409981 GCF_002162155.2 Triticum dicoccoides | reverse complement strand
GGGGGGCAGCTCACCATGGGCCAATGCCCAGGTCGATGAGGAGGTGGAGGCAGGCCGCGGGGCGCAGGCTGGGCCTGCGAGCGAAGCAAAGGAGCGGCTGGGCCGGATCTGACGAAGGGGAGGTGGCCCAGGCGTGTGTGGTCGAGGGCACAGTGAGTGGTGCTCGTCCAGGCTGGCGCTGGACTGGTCAACGCGGGGCACGCCTCGTTCGTCTTCGATGCAGAGGAAGTAGGGGCGCGGCGAGGACGGGGTCAACGGCGCGGCAGCAGCGGGGCCCGGCGAGGCAGGGGACTCCGGCGGGACGGCAGGGATGGAGCAGACGTGCGGATCCGGTCCCTGGACCACGGATCTGGCCGGAGACGAGCAAGGGAAGCACGATCAAGGAGCTCCAATCGGCGGTGGCTGTTGCTGTTACCTGAAGAAAGGAGGGAGAGAGAGAGAGATTCAGAGAAGCAGAACGGGAAGGGGAAGAAGAGAGACGGCGAGGGCGACGGTTGCGCTGGCGACATGCGGGTCGGGTGCTGGTCGCGGTCGGGGCTCGGGGCAGGGGAGGAGCACGGCGAAGTCGAGACAGAGGCGAGGTCGGGCAACGGAGGCGCCCATGGCGGCGGAGCTCCATCCGGTGGCCATGGCGAGGCTCCTGTTCGTCCTGAAGAACAAGAGACGACGAGATGAGGTGGAGAAGAGGGTAAATAGAGGGAAAATGAAGGAGAGGGCGACGGTGGTCCTGCTCGCGGACGAGCTCCGGCGAGGTACGGTTACCGGTGGTGGCGCGAGGGGACGAGGCCGAGCGCTCCTGCTCGGGCCTCGAGCAGCTACCTGATCCAATCGGGATTGAGGGAAGAAGTGGCTTGCGCTGGAGGGGATCGAGCAAAGGAGGCATGGCCTCGGGCTCGAGGAGGGGCACGACATGGAGGAGCTCCGGGGCTCGGGCGAGGAGTGCATCGATGGGCCTGGGGTTGGTTCGATGCTGAAAACGAGGGAGGCGGTCGGTGCGATCTGGTTGGGTGGAATGGATCGGGAAGGATCCCAAGGTGGATGCGCGAGAGTGGCGGCGCGGCTAGGGACAAGGGGAGGATTTTTTTAGGGTTGTCCAAAATAGACCAGGGGTGGACTATATATATGAAAAAGGAGGGGAGTTTGGATCATTCGATTAAAATCGGACGGTCGAGAATAAAATGCTTCGGGAGTCCAAACAAATGAACGAAGATATTTTAGGGATGTTTGGGGTTGATCCGGACCCATCGGCGATGACTATCCGGGTCGGGTTCGGGGGAGTTTCAGACACGCGCGTGAGGGGGGCTGCGAGCTGGCAAGAGAGGTTAGGTGGTCGGACAAAAGGGAAACGAAAACATGGTTGGTCTCGGGGCGGTCAACAAAAGCAAGGGGGGACGCGGCAACTACAAGCAGATGCAAGTTAAAAAAAACAATGATGGCAACGAGTGCCGATGCAATGCAAATGATCCGATGATGAAATGCATGACATGAATAAAATGCAAAACAAAAGACAAAAACCCAAGCACGAAGGAAATATCACATCGCATCTCCGGAAAAGGCAAGAGTTGGAGTTACGAATATGGAAAGTTGTATCCGGGGCATTACAACACTCCACCACTACGAGAGGATCTTGTCCCGAGATCTAGGATGACACCGGAGAGAAATGGAAGAGGAAGAGGTAAAATAAAGTTGCTTCTTCGACAAACGAGTGAAATCATGAACCTTGAGATGTTGAGCAAAATGAAAGAAAGAAAACAACGAAGATGAGCAAAGTTGAAAACACTCCGTTAGAAAAGAGGAACAAGGGATACGACGAGAACCAAGAGGTTTATTGATAAGATAAATATTGAAACCGCTCCGGTTAAAACTAGATAGAGAAGGAATAAGATTGATATAATTTGGGCAGCACTCCGACTGAAAGAAGAAGGAAAACTTGATAAGAGGAAAAGAACTTGAAGAGGTGACACAACACTCCGGTTAATGGATAAGCGTGAAAAGAACACGATCCTCACAATTCGAGATGATGAGTGAAGAGAGCAACATCACCATGCCCCCGGAAGAAAGAATAGAAGATAAATCATTGAAATAAAAGAATGGAGTAGAAAATGCCAACTTCTGCCACAAATGAGCTTGGAAAGCACCCTTCCAAGAAGGTTAGAACGGAGTTGTTGGAAAACTAGAAACGAGAAGAATAAGCTTGAAGTGGGCTTATGGGAACATCTCAACACCAGAGGTGAAATTCCGCCACTAACAAAAAACAATTGCTTGTTTGAGGTCAAAGAAGAGATGAAAAATTCTCTCACCGAGAGGATAGAGAAAACTTGGAATTGATAAGCACCACAATTGGCAACATTCCTTAGGAAAGGCTTTAGGTGAAATCTAAACTAAGATAACTCCAAGGAAGAAATTGATGGATTTAATATACCTTATTCTTGACAACATGTGAATCATGAAACACGAAGGGAAATTGTCAAGAACGACATAACACCACCTCAAAAGATAAGGTAGAAAGAATTGCACTTCGGAATGCAAGATGAAGAATACTTGAACTCCTCAGAAACAACATGTGTTGAGAACCATGTTTATTTTAGAGTATAGCTTGGCGGATCTTAACTCCGAGAGAAACTTGAAGGACAAATCGAGAAAGAAATGAATCCTTGACGAACCACCATGTAGAGCCTCCATGAAGAACTCCGGTAAACAAAAGGATGATAGAAAGAAAGAGAAGTTGGCAACACAAGGTGAATCCTTGCAGTGATAAGATGAAGCTTTGAAATGATATAACCGAGAAAACTTGGAACTCCGGAAAGAAAGATGAACAAATGAAATCAAGAATTTTGATGAACCTCTGGAATAAGGAATTGAATTTACTCGATGAAACAAGAATAAGAATTACATTATGCTGATCCTTCACCAATTAAATTGATGGGAAGTAATGGATTGCATACAACTTATTCACATTGGGAAAAGATTAAGGGGAGATATGTGCCAAATTTGAGAGGGTCTTCATGAGCCACCGGTAGGATAGAAAAGAATGAATGAATTGATATGGTGAGAACGGAAAAGGAATCTTCAACGAACCACCATGAAAATGTAAACGAACGAAGAGAAGAGAACGAATCGCCAGACAGAATTAGAAAATGAACGAAGATACTTGAGTAAATCGAGATGCACAAGAACGAAGAGATCGCGAACTGATTAGAGGGTATTTGAACGATGCACTGGTAAGATTTGGAGAATGATAGCTACACGCTGAGAATGAAGAATTATGACATGATGGCCTTCGGAGGAAAGAAATGGAAACAACTCATGAAATGCTCCGGATGGTAATAAAAGAATTGTCACAACCAAAATAATTATGAGGATAGCATGAAGCCCGAACCATGAATATTCAAGAGAATGGACCAAGATTTAAGAGAAATCCTTCTTCGGTCTTCAAATGTTGAGAATGATGATGAGAACCACCATGAATTGTTGAGATACTCCGGGAGAATTAAAAGAGGAAAGGTTGAGCCAAAGATGAAAATAATTTGAAAATGGCCTTGGAGAAGGCATGTGACTAATGAAAATTCATTCTTACGTCAAACTTGGAAATGAATTTGAGAATCGCTCCTGATAATTCGAAGAGTCAGGTAAGATCCTGGGAAACGACCTGTGGGTTAGGTCCCACTCAAAAGAAACACTGTTGGAAATGATTTTAAAAAGAGATTGCACCGGTTGAATTAAATGGCTTGGATGAGATAACAATCTCCAAATAGCTTGAACGGATTAAGAATGGAAATACAAATCTTTTGAGATATCTTCAACACTCTGGAACAAATGAATAGCAATAGGTGAGTGATTGAGAGGTGCACCGGCATGAGAAAGCATTTGACACGAGGAAAGGAATATGATCAACACTGAAAGCTTGAATTGGATCCACTGGAGAAGAAAAAAGAATGAAGGATGATGAACTTGAAGCTCGTGAGCATCTTCATGAGGGATCACCGGATCAGAACATTGATTGAAAAGAGTGAAGTGACTTCACATGAATAAATGGATACTTGATTAAAATAAATGAGTCCTTGAATAAAAGGGTGGGAGGGTGGGAAAAAACAAAGACAACTTGGGATGAACGAAACAAACACCATTGAGAAAACTTAGAATTGATCTTGCGGATGGGGAGAATGATGTGATCATCTCGAAGAGAAGCGCACCTGTTGGAAAAGAGTTGACATGACAACCTCAGTGATCAAGAAGGATTAGTACTCCCATAGAAATATGAGAACACCGTTTATGAAAGGTATGGATTCAACATTTGACTTCGAAGCAACTCGAATACCACAAATAAAACAAAACAAAGGATTTGGCTTGCAGAATAAGACGGAACAAATACATATGATAGAGATTTACCCAATCCCATATCATGCATCTGTCGAAAAGATATTCTAGGAGCTACTTGAATTCCCACCTATAAACACCCGGAACTTTCTGGTTATGCAATCTGGTGTTGGGGATACAGGGGAAGCAATAAATATCTCACCCAAACTAACAATACCTACATCCAAGCTATATCCATCCGTCAACACATAACCAAGAAAACTCCGGAAATCGTGTACCTCAACCTTCGAAAAGCATCCGTTATACTAGCTATGGCAATACTCCCGAACTCCCTAGTACTGGGTGGTGTCGAGGTTATCTCACCAACAACTGCATAAAATAGATTTTCGATGTCGGCAAAACTCAGGTATTCCAAAACTGCAATGATAAAATTGTGACGACAACACCTCGGAGCTCAACTCTCCGGGACACTGCCACAACCCCTGAATGTCAGGAGGCACCAAGAACAATGTTCTCATCACAAGAATATCAGAACGATTCCAAGATACCCGCGTGATCCTAAAAAAAATTTGTGAAAAATTGAGGACAGGAAAGACAAAACATCTACGTTAAGAGTCCTCACCAGAGCGACGAAGGGGGCTGAGGAGTAAAAAGAATCCTACTCTCCGATATATATAATCCTAAGACTCAAAATAGTTTTTTTTCTAGACTCAACAACGGCCAACAAACAAGGGGGCTCCTATGGTCGGTCGAGGCTCTAATACCAACTTGTCATGCCCAATATGCGACCCTATCCAAAAGGAACTCGAAGGTCCCACCAAGGATAGACCCGCATATTGAAACACTTTTGCAATGTGGATATCATTACATCAACATTACATAATAGATGGGGATACATACAAAAGGCATACAACGCCACACGAATACAACATCATGTTACATAAGAGCAACATCCAACTACAGATGAAACACAAACAGAAGCTCAAACGACATCGACCCTGCTAGCCCAGGCTGCCGACCCGGATCCTATCCCCTGATCGAAGAAGAAGCAGAAGAAGAACTCCAAAACAAGCAAACATCACTCTCGCGTCATGATCATTGCAAAACCTATACCTGCAACTGTTGTTGTAGTAATCTGTGAGCCACAAGGACTCAGCAATCCCATTATCATGGGTATCAAGACTAGCAACGCTTAATGGGAAAGGAAGGGGTAAAGTGTTGAGGTTGCAGCAGCAACTAAGCATATATGGTGGCTAACAAACGCAAATAAGAGCGAGAAGAGAAGCAAAGGAACGGTCGTGAAGCTAGCAATGATCAAGAGGTGATCCTGAACTCCTACTTACGTCAAACATAACCCATAACCGTGTTCACTTCCCGGACTCCGCCGAAAAGAGACCATCACGGCTACACACACGATTGATGCGTTTTAATTCGGATCTGGTGTCAAGTTATCTACAACTGGACATTAACAAATTCCCATCTGCCACATAACCGCGGGCATGGCTTTCGAAAGTTTATACACTGCAGGGGTGTCCCAACTTAGCCCATGATAAGCTCTCACGATCAACGAAGGATATACCTTCTCCCAGGAAGACCCGATCAGACTCGGAATCCCGGTTTACAAGACATTTCGACAATGGTAAAACAAGACCAGCAAAGCCGCCCGATGCGTCGACAATCCCGATAGGAGCTGCACATATCTCGTTCTCAGGGCAACACCGGATAAGTCAAGCTACGAGTAAAACCAGACCTCGAGTTTCCCCAAGGTGGCCCTGTAGGTTGCTTGGTTCGAAC